>NC_137623.1:33610245-33862745 GCF_963280865.1 Gymnoscopelus braueri
GGGTCTGAAAACTTGTGAAATGGGACCTTCTGCACAATGAGTACTTTTAATTTTGGTACTGTAAGTATATTTTGATGCCAATACTTTTGTACTTTTACTCAAGTCAATTTTGAATACCAAACTTGCACTTGTAACAGACTATTTCTACAATAAAGTATTGATACTTTTATTTAAGTAACAAATGTGAGTACTTCTTCCTTCACTGATTCTGTGACATGACAGTGACATTTTTTGCTGGTCTGGTCTTAGACAGTAATATGCACAAAAATAACAAGTCTGCGTTAATATGCATTTTGAATGTTTGCAAATCAGTGCATAGTTTGTGTCCTTTTCAAGAGTAAGCTATAATACACAATCTGCCTGCCAATGGATGCCAGCTATTGTGACCACGAAAAGTATTTAGATGCTCAATAACAGAATATTCAATAACTCTTTGTATTTGTCAAAGTAAAACCTGAGATTGTGTGAAGTCGTCACAGCATGTAACACAATTCCACATTGCAGGACATCACACAGAGCTGAGACAAAGGCTAAAGCACTTTGATTGCCTTCTTGTTGAAATGTATTATGCAAATACACTTGCCTTGTCTTGCCTAACTACTATGGGAGAGAGAGAGAGAGAGAGAGATAGATAGTGTGTATGTGGATAAAGGTCATTTCTTTATTTTTAGAATGTTTTACTTTTCCTCTTTCTTCTTTTATTAGACAAAGACTAGGAAAGCTGCTCAAGGCACCAAGGACAAAGTGTCTGGCAGGATTCAATCCCAGCAGGGATGCACATGATTTCAGACACAGGGGTCCTTAATCATGGACTCAACGTTATCACCATTTAAGGCCGGAGTAATCTTTGTTTGGCTATTCCTGGAATATGAATTCACACGCTCTAGCCATCTTTCCCCCTCCCTCCAACCTATTGTTTATCATCTTGACCAGCCCATGATGCATCCTGTCGCATAAGTTCTTCAATAAACTAAAGTGCATCTGTCAGAAGAAATAACCCTGTCAGCAGGAGCTGTCCATTTCCATTTGTGAGCAACATAATGCTTCTATGTGGACAGCTCCGAGGGAGAGGCTGCCAGTATATGTAAAACAGAGCGAGTCCCCGCTATTCTGAATTTATGAATTTGAAAGTGACCCTCTGGGTCACGTCAATCGTGTTAATTATGAAAACACCCAGAGAGATGAGTGCTGCCTGCCGCAGTCTGCTGTCTGCGGTCACCCACCATAGGATGTTCAAACACAACTATGGTTAACAACCCACAACTGTTGAGAGGAACTAATTGTTAAGGGAATAATTTAACTTGAAAAAAAGTAATGAACAGATACAGCATATTTTATTTATAATGTGAATGATGATTATGATGATGATTATATTCTGAACCATAGATCGTACAATCAGGCACACCATTGCTCCAATTGCCACCAAACAATACTGTTCAGGGGTCTGCCATGACAATAGTCACACCAAAAACAACTCAATTGTACACATATGGGGCACTACAGTAGTGTTACAGCAGAGTCTAACATTTCAAATGGACATAACTTGGTGACCATTGCTCTGATCAGCGCAATATAGGACTGGAATCTGCTATTCCGCAAAACTCTGTGTATCTGTCTGTCTGTGTCCCTTTTCTGCACATATGGAGATCCCTGATGTCATCAATATGATGTTATAGCACTAAGGTCATAGACTGCCCCCAAGTACTTTGATAATATACTGCACTAAGGACTATGACGGGTACAATGGGTGTACGGTATACGGTCAGACGGGCATCGCAGTAGTTACATGAATAAGCCAGAATATGTTCATGCCTTGGTTTGCTGTGAGTGCGGAAGCGTACCTATGTTCCCTCAGCCCTATGTTCCCTCAAAACTCCAACCCCGACCATAACTCTAAATCCTAACCCTAACTCCTCACCCGACCTAACCCTAAACTGAGGGAAGATGGGGCTGGGGGAATGTGGACATACTGTAACCCTGTGAATCCATCTGTAAATTAATTGTCTAACACACAAGCATCCAGTATAGCAGGTGTGTAATGATCTGGGCCATTTACCCATCACGGATTAATTAAACGTCCCAGCCCCTGTGCATTGCAAATAATTGGACTCATTAGAAAATACATCACAATTAATTGTATGGAAAGATCAAGGACACAGATATAGCTTAATTTCAGTATGACTCACGTGCGTGTCAAAGTGCCAAATGCAGATTACTAACACACTTTTGTTATGAATAATGATCTTCTTTTCCAAGTTGGAGAGGTGGTGTTTTGTAAATGCTTTGGTGTTTTAACAATGATTCTATATGCATCTCTAATTATTTGTACATGCTACCAGACAGGTATGATGGAACACCAGTCATTGATTTAGTTATAGACTGCCTCTTAGTGAAACTCAATAGAATTATTGACACTGTTCTCCCATCATCATCAACTTCCGTATCCCTTAGCAAGGTTGACGGAAAGAGGCCCAATACATAAATGAGCCCAAGGATATAGCAGGAAATCAACACTGTACATCCTTAACTGCAAGGATTCATCAAGGTAGTTATTGAATTTAATGGATGGACTGAAGGAAAATATTGCATCTGCTGACCACTATCACACACAAATGGCTGATCTGCACTTTTATAAATTAAACTGTCATGCCTAAGTGAGATTGATGCATCTCTAGATATTCATGATAATTGTCTACATTTGGAGTGACTTGGTTCATAACCAATGTTCCCTCACATGTGTCATCGGAGCAAACACTCAAACCCTCTGAGTGGTACTTCAGCACTGAGCATCGACTGTACAATCAGGTACACTTTGACACCACCTGTCCAACCATTAGATAATATAATAACAAGTTGTATGGCTAATTACAGAAGTAATTTCAGTTGGATTACTTTTAATAATGCACTATAGGTCATTACAAGGAAACATACAAAAAATATATAGTTTTTGCATGTCCATTCATTAGTATTATTCAACATTACTGCATATATGACTGTGAACACATGTAGAGGAATAAATGTTTGCTGTGACACACACACACGCACATGCACGCACACGCGCGCGCGCACACACACACACACACACACACACACACACACACACACACACACACTCACACACACACACACACACACACACACACACACACACACACACACACACACACACACACACACACACACACATACACACACACACACACACACACACACACACACTTTGTATAATTGTTTATGCCTTACATTAAGAACAACTTCTCTCTATGACAAAGAAGGAGGATGTACCGTGGTGTGGTGTGTGTGTAGTGGGAGAAATATGTGAAAAAGTTGTTCACTTCCGGCAGAAAGTGTGACATTTTGCACCTAGGGGTATTTTTGGGCGCTGAATTCAAAAATTGCCGGATCCAAGAAGTCAGACCAAAGCGTCTGACTTATTAATTAGATAATTAGCATATTTGCTGCAAATATGCTAATTATCTAATTAATTATGCACAATACAAAAATGTACATGGCAGAAATGGATTCTACGGGAAAAAACACATAAGAATCAACTGAGAAAAGTTTGGTACACCCTTTTATCGAATTGTTATATATATCATTATGCCAATTGATTCCTCCCCACACACAGTGTGTTGTCACTGCTGTTGTATTCTACTGACTCACCTGCCAGTGAGGAGCCCCCACCGGGAGGACGTTACATTTATTTCTCATTAACTTGTTTATTTAATCTGTCCTACTCTGTTCTTCTTGGAAGCATTGTCCTGAACAGAAACACAAAGTTCTGTGCATGGTAGATTAGCCGCAAAACATTTGCATTTTCCAGCACACCGTTTTTTACACATGCATTTGATCAGCTCTCGACACCCTTTAGACGCCACCTCTGCCATCACCGTCCAAAATGGACACCAGCCATCGTCCTAACTTTTCACCCATCCCCAATCTGCAGGTGAAGGAATCTCTGGATTGGCAATTTGGGACTGTCCCCAGATGTGACCAGCTTGAAATACTGCTCTCTTCACATGACGAAGTGCCTCCTTTGTGGGTGGAATATTTTCCACTTTGCGATTTCCATGAGCAAATAGCTGCTTGCGTGCCTCGTTCACTTTCTTCCCCCGCTGGTAGGCGTGCCAGGCATGTAGCAACATTCGCGAATCAGCCTCTTCATGTGTATGTACATGGTTGAAGTTGAGAAACATCAGAAGGGGGGCTTCTTCATAGGTTGTGAGAAGTGTTTTCCCATCTGGAACAACCATTGTTTCTAGAGCAGCAGAATAATGTCTTTTTGTTGGAATCTACTCGAAGGAAGCTACTCCAGTTTCGTGGCACGGATGTCTGTTCAGTCACATGGAGTGGTATGCCGATGCCACGACCAAGCCTGGTTCCTTCCTTACGTGTCCCACACCACATCAACACGCATCACAGACTCCTCATTCAACTTTCGTGCAATGTACGGAAGGAACTGTTTGTGTGTTGCAAGGAACGTCTACGGTACGTACGTACGGTACGGTACAGTACAGTACAGTACAGTACAGTACAGTACAGTACAGTACAGTACAGTACAGTACGTACAGTACGGTAGAGTACAGTACAGTAGAGTACAGTACAGTACAGTACAGACCGTACAGTACAGTACAGTACCGTACAGTACCGTACAGTACAGTACAGTAGAGTAGAGTAGAGTACAGTACAGTACAGTACAGTACAGTAGAGTACAGTAGAGTACAGTAGAGTAGAGTACAGTACAGTACAGTACAGACCGTACAGTACAGTACAGTACAGTACAGTACAGTACAGTACAGTACAGTACAGTACAGTACAGTAGAGTAGAGTACAGTACAGTACAGTCCAGACCGTACAGTACAGTACAGTACATTACAGTACAGTACGTACAGTACAGACCGTACAGTACAGTACAGTACAGTACAGTACAGTACAGTACGTACAGTACAGTACAGTACAGTACAGTACAGTACAGTACAGTACCGTACCGTACCGTACAGTACAGTACAGTACAGTACGAACTGCGCATGCGTCGCATGTGCCCGTGTGTGTGCGCACACGCTGGCTCTGTGTGTGCGCGCACGAGACGACTCGCGCTAAACGTTGCGTGTGTGTGTGTGTGTGTTTGCGACGGGACCCGGGGGGTTCCGCGACGGGGGTGTGTGTGGGGGGTTGCCCGTGGGGGGGGGTGACCGCGGGGGGTGCCGCGGGGGGACCCGCGGGGGGACCACGCTACAGGACGTGCAATAACCTTCACCGGGTATGGTCTAGTTCTCAGTAATTACAACAATTCCGCCATCACCTTTCACAATAGCGTTCTGCTGTTCATGCATCTGATCGTGTGCCAAAGCAGAGAACTTGTGCAATGACAAAGTTCCCCTTGACAAATTCACGATGGGTATCTGGGGAATCATTTGGAAGTTCCTGATGGTCCGTTACATGCACTGTCAACCATCTAATATGCTATTTTTGAAGAATGAGTTTTGCTACAAAAATATTAAATAAGTGTGAACCCAGTAATATGATCTCATGTGAAAGAATACCCCTGAAAACATAGGTAGAGACACCAACATCATGAGGCTCAGATGAAGCACTTTGGAGTAACACTGGTTTCAATCAAATTTGCCATAAAAACAGACCGTAATCTGCTAAATTAATCTACAGAAACTGAAAATGTCAAAGTATTGCTGCATTACAATTTGGATTTCATCAAAACAAACTTGTTTCACATTCAAAAGTGATGAGGTGTCAAAGATTGGAATACAAAACCTAATTGAACCAAAAACGTTGGCGGCCATCTTTAATTCTCATTTTACGACCAGATCCCATGGGAAAAGTGCTTGGATCCGGCAAAATTTGAAATCGGCATACTTCAAACATGCCATATGCAAATTTTCACACTTTCTGCCGGAAGTGAACAACTGAGCCTTTTTTTGTTACATATTTCCCTCACTAGTGTGTGTGTGTGTGTGTGTGTGTGTGTGTGTGTGTGTGTGTGTGTGTGTGTGTGTGTGTGTGTGTGTTTGCGACGGGCGCACGCACAACGCCTCTTGCCCCCCCGTAAAGGGAATTAAACCCAAAACCCTGGAATTGTTAGTGTCTAGCTCTATAGGAAATTAAATTGGAAACAGAAGAAAGATGTCTTTCCCAACATATCATACTATCTCACAGATCTCCTTCATGTACTGATACTCATCGCGTCTTTCACTCTCCCTCTACCGTACCTCTGACTCCTCCCAACCTTTGTTACCACCTGTACATCAGATGAGAGACTCATAGATCACGGGAGACTTCACAATCATTTATATGCAAATCAAATGCCATCTATTACCCTTTCACAGAATCAGTTTTAGATGATTAGAGTTTGGGGAATAAAAATGGAAGGAACGGCAGTACCTGATCTCAGCTCGGAGGCTTCCCCAAAGTGGAAGTGTGTTGTCATTCAGACAACCACCTGGGGATGTTTTAACTCATTAAGACATGAGGCCGATTCAAAACATGTCTTCTAAATCCTAACAGTTTTCTATATCCTTGGTGCTCAAACATTTTCATGTCAAGGACCCCCGTTTTATATATTTGGCCGCGGACCCCCCCATCTCAAAATATTTTATACCCCCAGAAGTAAAAGTTTGAGTTAAAAATGTTCACTTAAAAAAAATATATATATATTCAAATATTTGCACAATGTTTTTTTCTGAGCTATCTGAGCTATTATCTGCCATTTTATTGTATTGTATAAATTATTGCTTTTTAGATACAATCTAAGATGACACAGATGCTTTCCCGGTTCTAAGGGGTTAAAAGATTTACCTGTGCTCATGATGCAACGTCAGATCAAAGACCTCGTATCCTCGCCTGTGATGGCTTCAACCCTGGGGATGTTATGAACACGGAAAAAAGAAAGGAGGTAAAAAAAACATTACCATAGCGATGTATCTCCTTGAGGCAATAGGATGTGCAATAGGGGCCTTGTCACACAATATTTGGAGAGGGCCATCCCTCACGGTTACGAGGGTAACGCTGCCCACGGCTGTTTCTCGCTAAATGCCATCTATACTGTCGCTAAAGGGCCCCCGTACGCCCTCATGTCCTCATGGGGGAATCTAAAGTATACATTTCAAGCTAACAGTGTTTAAGGCAAATGTGTTTATTCAGAATCACTTTTATTTATTACATCACTGTCTTTTTGTGTGTGCTATGCTTCATGTGCTATGTTTTCTAGTTTTGTAGGATTCCGTGCGAAGATAGAGGTAGAGTGAGAGCAAAGAGAAAGAGATGGGAAACAGGTTCAATAGAACAAATAAAGATATATAGCTACCACATACAGATAGTGTGAAAGGTAAACACTTGATATTTAGAACGTAAGCATCATATGAAGGTGTGTTACATGTTCTTTTAGAAACATTAGCACATGCAGGTATGCGCATAACGTGATGCCATAAGGCCTAAGTAGCGGCAGGTGCAGTGTTTTTTTAAGGTGCTGTTTCAAAGACCAGTTTGGGCAGCATGGAAAGGTAAAACTTTTTTTTGTAGACTTTATTGTAGACTAGAAAATATCCAAGAGCTGTTTTTTCTATATAAAAAAATATTAAGACACAGTCAAATCCAGAGTGTTAAATTCAAGCCAAGGACGACTTCACCCATTTTCAACCTATCTTCATATACTGGTCCATAACTGCTCATTATAATACGGTACTATTTTTGTCTGTGTCTCAGAGGAGGGCTGTGGACAGTTCAGAAACCCGCCTACCAGTGACATAAGCAATGGGGAATCCAAGCTAATAGACTGCATGCAGGCTTCATTCATATTACTGGAAAGTTAGCATGCTATAATGGAAACCATTGTTCTCACGTTCATAAAAATCCAAATGAAAAATGTGAAATCTTGTTTGAAAACGTGTTTGTCCACAGCCCTCCTATGACGTCACAGACAGAGAATAATTGTGTTTTACTATTAACATGAGCATTAGTGAGGACCATGTATTTGACGATTGGTTGAAAATGGGGGAAGTCGTCCTTTAAGTCATCATAAGATTATACTGCTGTTTATAGTCTGGTGATTTAATGTTGCAACTCATGATTACGCAAGTTTGATCGGCATTTAGCCAAGTCAACGATTGTCATTCTGGCCACGTTGCAATGATCGCTGTGTCCATCGCTGAGAGTTGATTTACTCTGGTGTCAAGGCAACTCTACTGCTGGTAAATTAGTTATGCTTTCATCTCTGAAATTACATACGCATTCAGCAAATTATATGGAGGACAGTGTGTTTGTTGAGAGCTTACAAAACGGTGTCATGCTGTGCAGCCTATCCATATACAGTATGTTGGGCCCAACAAGGTTGAGAATGCCTGAGCAGCAAAACAGTGTCATCAGATAGGCTGATAACTCATAGCGTTACTGTTCCAATGTCGTACCAGTGTCACACACGGTGTTAAAGGGGTAGTTCACCCAAAATGACTTATTTTCTATCAATTACACAACCCATGAAAATTTGAATTCATGGAGACGTTTTTGTTTTTGACGCATTCCAAAGCCAATAATTTGATGACCGGCGGACTCTCTGGTAGGAGACTCAATGGAGACTCTTGCCGGTCATCTAATTATTGGCTCAGGAATGTGACAAAGACAAAAAAATCTCCATAAATTCAAGACTTTATGGGGTGTGTAATCGATAGAAAATTTGTCCTTTTTTGGGAGAACTACTCCTTCAATTCTCAGGGTTAAATTAACACTGTGGATTGTCAGTGTAGTAAGTCGCACACAACTAGCTACCGTTCTCCAAACATTCTGTGATCGGCCGCTACTGCAAGGTGCCACATATTTCTATGAGTGAAGGGTAGATGGATCTTCATAGATTAATGAGGTGAGTTAATTTGGGAAGATCATTATTTTCCGTGCAGCGATGATGTTTGACGGCTGGTCCCAGAATGGAAGTGACTTACACCTCACCCATAAAGAACACAAATCATGAATGTCAGTTGTATCAATATTGAGCTCAGCACGAGGCTATTTTTTCAGTGCCTTGCCACTGTGCCTTGCCACTGTGTGATTCCTCTCTGTTGTTGGTGTTTTCTGTCATCATGGAGGCATGCACGAGTAATGGCTGTGAATGCTGCTGCATCTCATCATAATGTAAATGACGGGGAGCAGGCAAAGGCAATTGTTTTAATTTTTCAAAAAATTACACAAAACCAGGAATATTGTGTGCCAGCTATCAGCCCAGGTAACCCGTACAGAGGTTCCTCGGTTTGCTGACAGGTTCCATAATGAAGAGCCGGTGTGCTGGGGGAGTGTTACGCCTGTTGTCAGTTCATCCGGTCCAAACGTGTCAGAGCGTTCTGACTGTCGCTGTTACTTTCACCTGCTGATTCCCCTCTTCATCATTGCAGGTCACTGTGCCCTGCTCTCTCCCCGCTTGTGATCGTGACGTATGAGCTTAATAGTCATGCTCATTCGCTCGGTCTCTTTTGATTTACTATGTTAAAGTAGAAAGTGAACACTGAGATTTTTTACTGTAACTGCACCTGAGATTGAAAGAGAGAATGGGGGAGAGAGAGGTCACATTTATGAACACACGTATTATTAGTATTATTATTATTACAAATAACCTATTAATTATACGATCATATACACGACGTTCACTCAGACATGTGGCGTACCCTGACGCCCACCCAGTGGCGCCCACCCAGTGGCGCCCACCCAGTGGCGCCCACCCAGTGGCGCCTCCTGTAGGTCCATGTAGTTTATTTGGTGATTAAGACTTGAGCTTATGGACTGGGTTTAACTGAGAAAAGCTTCTTATAGGATTTATATTTCCTCCTGAGATAATTTGACATCATCTGCTCTTGTCATCTGTTTGAGCTGCTGTGCATGTTGACTGCGGCTCACGCCGTACAGTATGTCATGGTGTCAGGGAGGATCAGGCACCACCCCGACAAGGCCCGGCCACACTACAAGTAGTTTTAGATGCGTGCACAGCTCCCATGGAACGTTTTTGCACACTTTGTGATGATAGGCACAGTCAAGTGGTGACCCATGCATGCACATAGAATACAAACGATGGCGACCAGACTCACAATTCTCACCAGTCACCATTAGAGACATACGTATTTCGCCTCATTTAAAATACCTGTCACAGTAAGCGTTCAGGCTAATTGAGAATCTTGTGAACATTCAGGTACCGTTGTAGAACAGATGCTCATACTTCTTGATTGCTTGCGAACATGACCTTTCTTCCTGCTCCTGCAGAAACCGAAGAAGAATAATGTCAGACGAAACAGGGCTGCTCCTCTTCTTGACCACATCATCACAGAGCGTTGACGAATTTACTTGCCTATAAGTTAGCTCCTCAACCCTGCTTGAGCTAGTTCCATCTGTCTGGTGCACGTGTAAGAGCAGACATCTTTGTTGGAAATGATTAATGAAGCTGATCTGCCATCACCAGAGATGGCTGAACAGGAGCAGATGTCACAGGAAGAAAGAAAGGCCAAGCTCTCTCAAGATGTGTGACCTTTTGAGGTGGGAATGTTCACAGGTTTCTCCATTTCTGTGACTATGACAGGCTCCTGCAGGTGACGAAACACAATGACAGTGACAATGACAAAGCAGAATCGGAATCGAAATCCTAATACCCATCCCTTATCACCATGTTGCAAACAATCACCAACAGCATCCAGTATCATAATGCACCAGGTAATACATTGTAGATGTATTATTCCCTTGCAACATTTCTCCCCAGCATTTATCCTGCATTAGCACAGCAGACAGCTATTTTCTATTTATTTTTATTTATGTATTTATTCTTCCTTTTTATTGTTGTAGTTGTTGTTGTTGTTGTTGAATATCACAGTGGAACACCAGTTTCTTAGATCGGACTGTTTAGCGCAAATGTCTGGTGTCTCTCAACCAGACTGTAGTTACGCAGATCATTTTTTATAACTTGTAACAAGTGAAAAGACAACAGCAGTTGCTTGTGGGGATAGAGCACTGGTTCTCAATCTGTGGGTCGGGACGTTTTGGGGGGATCCCATGACAGTGAAGTGACAATCTAAGGTATTTTAAGACCTTTTTAATGCCTCAAAAAAGATAGAATGAAAATAAAGAAGACCATTACTGCATCAAACGTAACCAACATACTATACTATAAAAACTGGTCAAACAAATTGTCAAATAATATGAGGCGAACATTTTGAAAAAAGACGATCTACAAGCTTATGAGGTTGTTGTGAGCTTGTAGATCTGCTATTTTCACAATATTTATCTGTGGAACCGAGTCAAACTAAATGTAATTCCTCAACTCCTTCAATTCCAAGTGCTTGTCAGGGTGGGGGGTCCCAAGTTCAAATATGACTTTGACTTTGACTTTGACTTTATTAATTCATGCTTGCAGTGGAGCCAAGGCCCCACTGAAAAAACTGCAGAACTTTACATTTGATGCATGATAATAATAATAATAATAATAAAAATAGATTAAAAACACAAAATTGTACAGGTTAAAACATTTTCAGGGCAGCAGAGCATGGTCATGTATGCAGTTCAGGTGGCCATACTGTGTTTTTTTTTTTTTTTTGCAGCTAAATAGTGTCATTATATAGCCTGACTGCAGTGTGCACTGTTGAATTGGTCAGCCTGTTGGTCTTGGCCTTGGGTTCAGCCAGCTTGTGTTGATTCCTCAAAGTCCTGGCAGTGCAGCTGCCTCGTGTTGGAGGTAGCAGGTCATGCAGAGGGTGTTGCTCATCGTGCATGTCCTTGACCATCTTCACTGCAGCCTCCTCCCTCCTGCTCTGGAGTGATGGTAGGGGTTGTGAGATGTTACCAGCTCTCCTTTTGATGATTTTACAGGCACGTGTCTGGACTCGCTCTAGCTCTGCCTGTTGTTTCTTAGAGCAGCCCACTAGGAGCACTGAGCTGTATTCCAGACACGGCCTGATGAGAGTGGTGTAGATGGTGACGAGGTCATCTGCAGGTAGTCCGTGTCTCGCCATAACCGTGAGAAAGTGCAGCCGCTTGGAGGCAGTTTTTATTGCATTTTCAATGTGCACATCTCCAGTCAGGTTTTGGTCAAGGTGGTATCCTAGATACTTTGTTGTTTCCACAACAGGTACCTCCTGTCCCCCCAGCATAAGCGGGGGAGGTTGTGGTGGGTTCCGTGAGAAACATATTCTAAGTTCAACCGACTTTTTCCCATTGAGCATCATTTTGTTCTTTTCTGCCCATTCGTCCAGCCTTTGTGCCTCCAGGCGCATTGATGTGTCTGACATGATGTTGGATATGGGAATCGCTCTCGACAGCCCGATGTCATCTGCGTATCCAACATCAAGAGTGTCCTCAAACACAGCGTCCCGGGTGGCCATATAGAGGAGGAAGACATATGGGGAGACTACCCCCCCAAATATGATTATTTTGGGGGGTCGCGGCCTGAAAATTGGTTGAGAACCACTGGGATAGGGGAACCCTGCAGCAGTAGTTATGCAAGCTTGCAGTGAAAAGTGGGAGCAGGTAGTTCACCCCCAAAATTACTTATTTTTATCGATTAGTCACCCATGGAGACTTGAATTCATGGATATTTTTTGGTTTTTGTCGCATTCCTAAGCAATAATTTGATAACCTGCAGCGGTTCCGGTTGGAGACACAAAGGAAACTCTTTGTGTCTCCTACCTACGGAACGACTGCCTACCGGTCGGCTGGTCATCAAATTACCGCCTACCGGTCGGCTGGTCATCAAATTACCGTATTGGCTTAGGAATGCGACAAAAACAAAAATATATCCATGAATTCAAGTCTCGCATAGGGTGACTAATGGATAGAAAAAAAGTAATTGTTTGGGTGAACTATCCCTTTAATGCAGCTGATAAACACGCCAGGCTACATGGTATTCATAAACCATGTGGATATTGCTTAATAAAAAAACAGGGCTTAAGTGGGATTTATGCAAGCTCCTTCACACGTCTTTTGACCTACGTAATCAACTCAAAAAAGCATGTAATCTGGGTGTAACTAGCCATCAATTCGTCTGACCTTAGCCGTTTGACATTGAGACTCCTCTCTGGTGCAGACCTGTCTGAAAACACACACACACACACACACGCACGCACACGCACACACACACACACACATGCATACGCACACGCACAGGCGCACATGCACACGCACACACGCACACGCACACACACACACACACACACACACGCACACGCACACGCTTACGCACACGCACACAATTTGATCATCCGCTACTGGCATGATGGCTACCGCACACACCTCCCATTGCAATCAATCAAAAGTGACTAAGTGAATGGCTACTGATGTGATGACGAGAATAAATTGGCCTTTAGGTTCTGCAGTGTGCAGTGCTGTGATTTATGTCCCTCAAAGTTCTCTCTGTCCCTCGTGTCCCTCCGTCTTCCCGTCCATCCATGGCTACTCTCGCCAACCACTGCACCAATCAGCATCAGTGCCAGACAGTATAGAATTAGGGGGTTCCAAGTCTTAAATCTAACTCAACAACAGCAATCATTGATTAGGCTATTATGGCAGTAAATAGTCCAGGTTAACGTTGTCTAATTACAATAACCAATCCATATACTGTACAACTCCTCAAACTGCAACAATTTCAAAGTAGCAACAGTTAATGGTATAACTCTGTATTACATAGCTTTGTAGCATATAGAATGTATAGATGCAATAATATTCACACTCAACAGCATCCTCAAGCTACCTATTAGGCTACTTATTACTCCAAAAAATAAATCATTGCCGACTATCTGTGAATAAATACATTTACATACATCTGAAGTGTATTTTCCTGGCATGCAGTCTTGAGAAACCCTCAATTAATGCATTGAAGTCCAGCTGGTGCATCAGATCACATTCAGTTGACATTAAGTGGAGTTAAGTGGTTTAGTCTCTGTTGATCCATACTTGCCCAGAGATGATTCTTAATTCCCTAGCTGTGGCTATCAATAACTCCATCTGCAATGTTAGCAGGTGCACGTTCAGGTTCAGTTTCAGCGCTAATTCCTTTGGAGATTTCTGTTAGTCCTTTAGTTAAAAAAGAGAAGAAAATGTACTTTACAGTATGTGTTTTTTTCTTTAGCTAATTATTTTATGGGCACCACTGTCCTGCTTTTGCACTGACATGTTACCAGTTTATGTCTGAAAACATCATGTCACACCCACTAAACCCTAAACACATTTTCATCATTAATTATTGTGCCTTGTCTTTACTGTTGTTTGTTGTGAGATTAATTCAAAATTAATCAGCTACTTACATCCCTTTTTTCCCCCGCCTGGCTGTCATTATAAGACCTGCTCTTGAGTGGTGTTTGGATAGAAGTGATTGCTTAAGTTTAATTCTGAATGACAAAGCAAAAAAAAAAACACATTATGCAACCAAATGTAATTTGAGTTTGCAACTGAATACTCAGCAATATTTTACAACATAAAAGACGTGCTCACTGTACCGTATACCTTTGGGGAGACTTCTTTCTTCCGTGATGGCTTGAACACTCACACTCGAGTCCCCAAGGCAAAGTCCTCCCCCCACGCATCAGGAATAATAGGCCCACTTCTGGCAGACCCCAGCCTCAGCAAAGGCTTAGTTTAGTTCATGCATCTCTTCTAAACGCTCTCGTATAGCAGACCAAAGTAGTCCGACAGAGCTTCCTTGTTTATTTCCAGCTCAAGTGGTGGCCCAAACAAGACTGACTGGGGTCAGCAATGTGGTCCAGTACACTCATAGGATCTAGGGCAAGTGGAGGTCCCAGTCTCTCTGCCGGTGGTCGAAGATACAGGTACTGTATATAGAGACAAAAATGTCTCAGGGTCCAGACCACCACCAGTAGCTCTCGTTGGGTTACACAATAATTGTGCTCTGGTCGGTTTGCGGGAGCAGCTATAATGGGCCACCGCACTCTCCCCATGCTCCGGCTTTTGGGACAGCACCACACCCAGGCCCACATCGCTGGAATCAGCTTCCACTGTGAGGGGCTAACTGGGGTCTGGGTAGGATGAGGATCTGGTGAGGGATGGTCGAAAGCAGTACTGCACTTCTTGCCTTACAGGAAGTTCTGCCACAATTGTGTGACAGGTGATCCAGTATCGATTGACAATATAACACTAGGCGGTGTCAGTGGTGACCCCTTCGTCGTTGACCATGTGACACAGGTCGTCGCAGTAGGTGCCTTTTCCCCAGGTGGAAGAGGAAACCTGCCTGGAGAATGGCCTCAAACGCCTTTCAGACTGATCGAAGCCCCCTCGACGTGTCAGTACAGGCAGCTTTATTGCAAGAAAAGAAAAAATACAAAGAAGATGTCCCCGACTGCTTGCTGATTGCTTGCGACTTTTACTTTTCTATTTTTTCTTCTTCTTATTTGTTAGTCTTATTGTGCAGTTCTGCCTGTCATCCTTGGTGGTTTGAAGGTTCAAAGTACAGCTTTTCTTCCCTGACACCAATCATCAAAGCATTTGGCTCATAGGTGCAGTTCGCTTGATCTCCACCCCCTACCCCCAAGTTCACCCAGAGAGATCAAAGTTCAACTTAAATGTTGTTATGAATTTCACTTTGACCTACAGCTAGTAACCACATAGTGATACAGAACTGTAAAAAGACATGAATCAGAATCAGAATCAGAATCAGTTTTATTGTCACATCACAGGTTTACAAGGTAAAAGAGTGGGTGAAATTCTTTTTTGTACATCGTTCCCATCGCAACGTTAGTTTCCATAGAAAGAAGAGGGGGGGGTAGAAGAAGAGGGTGGGGGGTAAGTGGGAAGGAGATCAAAACAAGAGAGCAACAGAAGGCCAGACAAGTTATCTACATATTTACAAATTACCTGAGATAATAAAAACTAAAAAAAACTAAACTAAGGTGCCTGAGCATAGCAGCAATGTATTGTATACTGTGCATGTTATACTTATACTGTGCATGATAGACAATGGACGTTAAGGTGCTTAGAGGAAAAGGAGCACAATAAAAAGACCAAAAAAAAGTCAGTGCGTTATACAAGGGATTAAGGTGCAAAAGGTCAGTGCGTGTCCACCTAGAGTGGACTGACCCTAGTATAATCCGCAAGTAGCTCCATGAGAGAGTGCAACAAAAAGTCATTTGTACCTGGTGTAGTCCACAGGTGTGTCCGAGGGGGGGCTAAAGTCCAAGTCATTGTCCCTGGTATAATCCACAGGTGTGTTCAGGAAGAGCCAGAAAAGAAAAGGCTGCTGAACAAGGCCTATGCCTCATCCAGGCTTATTCCCCATTCAGCATTCTGACAGCAGCCGGATTGAAACTACACCAATACCTGGTGGTGGAACTCTTGATACTGCGGTAGAGCCCCTTGCCCGGTCGCGGTCGTTGTAGGGGGTTGAACAGTCTGTGACTTGGGTGGTGCTTGTCCTTGATGATGCGCTTGGCTTTGAGCACGCACCGCTTTTTGTACAGTTCCTGGAGCGCTGGGAGCTCGATTCCCATTATCCGCTCTGCCGATCGCACTACTCGTTGTAGGCTGATCTTTTCTCGGGCAGTGCAGTTCCCGTACCAGGCCGTGACACAGCCTGTTAGGATGCCTTCGACAGAACTGTTGTAGTACAGCCTGAGGATGCGACGTCCTACTCCGAGCTTCTTCAGGCGGCGGAGCCAGTACAGTCGCTGCTGAGCCTTTTTCCTCACGTGTGTGGAGTGCGTCTCCCATTTGAGTCACCATGGTGTATGGATATACCACATCTATCAACATCTGACCAACCCGTTTTATAATGGAACTTATGCAACTGCTCCTTTTGTTAATGCACGTAAACTGAGAGCATAACGTTTATTACCATTCCTTCGTCATCTAATCAAGCGTTTTAAATTGCACTCATGGTGTCATTTCATGTCTGCAGAGAAAACATGTTGATGCAAATTTCTTCTTTCACCAAAGTCACAAATGTGTCAAAGAGATTAAATGTTGCTGTTGTTCATCCAAAGGTCACAGAACGTGGTTGTATGATTCTTGGCCACAGTTGGTTAGTGTTAAATATTGTTTTTGTTTTTAGTTTTCTTACAGGAACATTGGATTTACAGGAAATTGGCTTGATTGCATCGGTTCAGGGAGAAAAACAGCAACAAACAGTAGCAACATAGTAGGCTAAGTTAATTGTGCTGAGGGGAAAAGTTAAATCTTATACTTACTGTACACTTATATTATGCTTAAACTGTTAACAAAATATAAGAAAAGAAAAGAAAAGAAAAGAAAAGAAAAGAAAAGAAAAGAAAAGAAAAGAAAAGAAAAGAAAAGAAAAGAAAAGAAAAGAAAAGTGATTTGTGGTCGTGATTTATACATCTCCCCTGATGCTGTTTGACCAAACACACTGAAGCATGTATACAAACCATGAGAAATGAGAGAATAAATCACTTAGGAGCATGGCTCATTGTGCAGATCGTACGTCGTTTTCTTGAGAAGAGCCTGTGTCCTCCCCGTTTGCTGACTTTGATACATTTCTGCTACATCGAGTAGTTCAAATATAGACTGATGCATTATTGATGACTTTTATGGCTTCGCATGCATGTCTGAGAAATTATGTATTTACCCTGATGTACTATTGCATGTACTGTAATGTAAAGTACAGCATTGCATGGCTTTAAAAAATTAAATAAAAATCTTAGACAATATGTAGGGAAGGTATCTTAACGAGATCAATGCCCCCCCCCCCCCCCCCCCCCACACACACACACACACACACATACCACAACATTCATATGGAGCCTCCTTGTCAATACATTATTTCCATACTGACACAGGGCTTAATAACCCGGGACGAACATGAACAACTTTCCACAGTCATTACCTGTGCTACTTCTCTCAAAACGTAATACACTCAAAGCATTCTGACGTATAACAACTCTCTCACCTGCCCCCATCCCCGTTCAGCCCCATCATGTATCCTCCTCAGCAGCACATCGTTGAGAGGGAAAACATGAAAGTGGCCCACCTAAGTGGAGAGCCTCAAACCGCAATGTAAATTCATACTGTGCATATCTGACAGATGAACTCTCAGTCACTCAAATGAGGCTTGCATCTCGCGGCTACATTCTCTCCTTCCTACGTTGTTTAGCGGATCTGCGTTTGTTGTTTGAAATAATTGAGAAGCCTCTATCCCAGACGCCTAGCTTTCTTCTTCTTCTTCTTCCTTATTTTTCCAAAGAACCTACGTTCATTATGCAATATGCCTGAAAACACAGAGGAAGTAAGTGCTCTCATGCTATCACGTACTGTTAAATGGCTTGCCATGAATTTACTTACCATTTTTCCGTGGGTGTTGCCTTTTTCCTCTTTTTCATTCGCTATTCCCTTCTCATAAACTGACTTCATGTTACATTTTAAACTAGGATATGGTTTAAAATGCTGTGGTACGCACTAGGGATGCATGGTTCTCGGTTTAATATTGAGCTGCATCGTCATACACAATCATACATCAGAAATTCAAACTCTGGTTCTGATGATTGATTGATGTATAAATTATATATATATATATATATATATATATATATATATATATATATATATATATATATATTATTTTTTTTTTTTTAAATATATATATATATATATATATATATATATATATATATATATATATATATATATATATATACAGGGGCGCCGATTTATGTCGGCGCTTTTGGGTGCGCAACGCGCGCTCGCGCGACCAGTGGGTGCGCGCGCGGAAAGTTGCGGTTATTTTCTTTTTTTGTTTGTTACCTTTTTTTTTTTTTTTTTTTTACTTTAATGTGGTTAATTCGGTTAATTTGGTACAAAAAATGGACTCCATGAAGTGAAGACGACGGAGGTTTTTTCTTTTTCTTTTTTTGTGATGAGTTTGTGATGGGTGCTCCTCATTTCCCCTGGGTGCTTTAGCCCCGAGGCACCCACAGTATCGGCGCCCTTGTATATATAGTCCATGAGCCAGAGCCCCAAAATTGAGCAATGATTATCGAAAGAGTGGGCAAAACCAAACCTATATGAAATTGTTCATAGGGTCAATACGAGTAAATAAATATATGATAACCTTTCCACAGGAGCAGCTTTTTCATGGTTATCACACATTTTGTTATTTTTCCCATACGTACAAGACAGGTCAAAAAATTAAATAAAATAAAAAAGAGGTATCATAATGAAACTTCCTGAGTTGATTACTTACATGAAGACAATGATTTATCGTATTACAAGTTTTCTGAAATTGTATATTTAAATATGCAAATTATGCATTAGGAAAATATGCCCACATTTGCATAACTTTCAAGAATCAACATTGGAACATTGGACAAAGCCAGAGTCAACATACTTATTTCATTTTGTTAAGATGTTGTCGTCAAAGGTTTTTAACGAGGGAATATTCAATATCTGGCTCAATTTTGGGGCTCTGGCTCATGGACTAAATGCCTAATTTGCATATCTAAATATACAATTTCAGAAAACTTGTAATACGATAAATCATTGTCTTCATGTAAGTAATCAACTCAGGAAGTTTCATTATGATAACTCCTTTTTAAATTTTGATTTTTTTTTCACCTGTCTTGTACGAATGGGGAAAATAACAAAATGTGTGATAACCATGAAAAAGCTGCTCCTGTGGAGAGGTTATCATATATTTATTTACTCGTATTGACCCTATGAACAATTTAATATAGGTATGGTTTTGCCCACTCTTTCGATAATGAAATCTTGTCTGGCTCATGGACTAATATACTAGAGGTCCGGGCGCCCTACGGGGCTCTAGTGAGGGCTGGCTTATTTTGGGGTTACAAAATGGTGGGATATAAAAAAGAAGAAAAAAAAACCTTTGAGTCTTGGGACCCCCGCGAAACATCGGACCCTAGCGAAACATTGCAGACCCTTTGGGGGTCCCGCGAAACATTGCAGACCCCTTGGGGGTCCCGCGAAACATCGCGGACCCCTCGGGGGTCCCTGGAGACCCTTGGGGGTCTAAAAAAAATGAGAAAACTCAAAAGAGACCCCAGTATAGGTGGTATCAGCCAGTCCATCCTTTACAGACAACTCAGATTACACTAGATTTATTCATTTGATTTTATGATCAGCCTATATGCACATGACCAGAACATTTTGATAAAGAACATTCTCTCACATCTTATACATTTTACTCTGAACTGACTTCGGTGCAATTTTCAGGGGAACGTCTAAATAATTCTGCGCTGGGCTGGGCCCTCAATATCTCATGATCCCAACAACAGCCACTGGAGATCGTGTATTAGGGACCAGAATAGCCAGAAACACCAGCTTATTATTAAACTAACTTGCACACAGCTGGTGCAACAGGCTGCTGAAGTGTCTTTGATTCAGGAGATGGTTTTGGTGTCAGAGAGGCTAATGATGCTGCTGCATCCAAACTAACAATTTAAATGGCTTTAATCTCTAGCATTCATGTCTGTCTGCCTGTCTATTCCCTCTTCTCCATGGGCCTAAGTAGTAGATCGAGTATTTTTTTTCCTGTCAATGTATAGAGTAAATGTTTTGTTTACACGTTATTCTCCTATCAGTAGCACAAAGAAAGGCATGAGTCCTTGAAGAAGACATAGTTTCAATATTGTATTGTTCAACATTCAACATCAGGTACTCACAATTCCAAGGTGCACCCTTGCATCAAAAATGCTCACACACAATTAAACTGCAACGTAAGACAAAAAGCAGGTGCGCTTCCCCTGGACGCCTTTTTGTTTAGGCAGTGGATGCTCAGCTATAAATATGGCTAAATTCAGATACCACTGAAGTGGAAAAAGCGGCACTGCAAAATAAGGGATGCAAGACTGGCTCAGATAATCATTCTTGTTTATTGGAACGCTTAATTAATTAATCTGCAACGTTAGTGCATCTTGGAGCCTGGTGCAGCTTTTACATGTGCCTGGCTAAAGGGTAGTGGTTACTAGTGTCGAAGGACAGCGTTGATGAACGTCGCAGACATACTGTGTTGACAGGCCCCGTCCCATCGCCAGCTGGCAACAGCAACACACCCCTCCTTCAGTGCAGAAGAGTAAACTGGCAACATTAGTAGTTATGAAGCTGCCTAGTATATGCACCCCATCCAACTTCCCTAATTCAAACCTGGCAGAGAAAGATCTGAGCTCATGGCATCCATCACCATCACTGTGTTTAACGGGTAGCGGTTCGGTTGACAGATGGCGATCGGGCCGGCGTTTGATCAAGGCTCCTCCGAGGTGAGCCGTCTCGAACATTGGTTCTCAAAGTGGGGTCCGGGGACCCCCAGGGGTCCTTAGGGGGGTACCAGGGGGTCCCCAGCACAATTACTCAATAAAGCGTCATAATCATTTAACCCCTTTATCCATATCTTATACTTTGGCTATGCAAAAATAGCAGATATACAAGCTCATAGCGCGGCATCGAGTGCCGCGCTATGAGCTTGTAGATCTGCTATTTTTCATATTTGTGCACATCTTTGAATATATATATATTTTTAAAGGGAACATTTGTGACTCAAATCTTTGCTTCTGGGGGTCCCTGGAACAAAATATTTTGAGATGCCGGTTCGCGGCCAAATACGTATAATTTTTGGGGTCCTTGACATGAAAAAGTTTGAGAACCACTGGTCTAGAAGAGTCTGTCTGTTTGTATCTGTGTGTCCGACCAGCAGCAAATGTCTTGCGCGTATGCGCTCGGGGTGGCGCAGAGGTACTGTTCGAATCCACCGCGGTGCATCCGGCTTTGTCGAGCGTCTATAGACGAATCCACAGACGCGCTGCCTGTAGCTGCCTGTAGGCGGCCATTGCTGCGGTGTCGCGTCCGCGGAGCGTTGACACCACAGCAATGGCTGCGCGCAGGGCAGCGCTCCGTGGATTCGTGTATACGAACACAAGTGGCCCATGTGCGGGGGAGGGAGGCCGGCCGGAGAGGGTGATGTTTGTCACTGCATGTACTCCTATAGGCTGGGGCTACACCTGTTAGCAGTGAGTGTGGGGTGGTGGGGACTCCTTACTGGCATGGTGAGTCAGTAGGATACATCACTGACAACACACAGAAATGTGTGTGGGGAGGAATTAATTGGCATAACGTCTAAATTAGGGAGAAAAAAGGGCAAAAACGCAGCATCATCAAAACAATTAATTTGTTCATTGCCATCCACGCGGTATCGTAGAGCAGGGGTTCTCAACATGTGGGTCAGGGCCCCCAGGGGGGTCCCCACATAATTTTTTGGGGGTCCCCAGATGATAGTGAAGTGACAATTTAATGACTTTTGAGACCTTTTTAATACCTAAAAAAAAAAGACCATTACTGCAACAAAAGTAATCAACAAACTGTACCATAAGACATTGGCCAAATTGTCAAATAATATAAGAAAGAGGGATTTTTTTTTTTAAATAGCCAATCTACAAGCTCACAACGCCTTGTGTTGCAAGGCGTTGTGAGCTTGTAGATCTGCTATTTTCACACTATTAATCTGTGGAACGGAGTCAAACAAAATGGGGGGTTCCCCAGTTCAAATATGATTATTTTGGGGGGTCGCGGCCTGAAAAGCTTGAGAACCACTGTCGTAGTGAGTAAGTGAGTGGCACCAAGCTCATGACTCCAAGCTCATGAGGCGCACCATAGAGAGATGAGGTGTTAATTAAGCAGGAAAGGGGTCAAGAAGACAGCGATGACTTATATAGCGATGCAACTCTTCACGATTGACTTTAACACAGACCACTTGTCCCAGTGGCTTATGTCAGCTGTCTACACACTGGCCTTCATGTAAATCAGTATGCTAGTATACCCGTGGGTAAAATTTGTCCTCATACGTCTGTATTATTTATTTATTTTGTTCTACTGTTCACAGCACTAGCAATTGTGCTTGAGACTTGTTGAAATGCAAATACGAGACTCTCGAATGATTTAAACTCTTTCAGGGGATCTGGCTGATATTCTCTGGCAGCACAGATGATTTTATTCATGCAAGTATGAATAAGTAATGCCAGCCTGTGGCTATCAGAAGACCACCACAGTGGATGCCAAATGACATTCATTTCATATGCCAGTCATTAATTGCACAACACTGATTTAATATCTGAGTGCAATTTAAAAGAAACATATTTTGCTCCAGTACATACTGTTTTATCATATTGCTGTCCTCTTCAATTTTTCTTTCCTTTTTTTCATGTTTTCTCTTTTTTTTTTAGTTTAGAAGAAGAACTATGACGCATCATAAAACATAAATTGCGTGTTATTCCCTACGGACCAGGGCAGTTCAGTCATGATTTGTGAGCAGGAGTGAGTCGCTCCCAAGGCTAGAAACGGGAGACTGGAGAAATATGGAGCTGCTTCATGGACAACAAATGGGTGGTCAACCCTATATGGACGCAGCCACTGCCACACTGCTGTTGTACACTTACTGAGTGCACTTCCCTAAGCAGTGGTGTAAAGTAACTAAGTATATTTACTCAAGTACTGTACTTAAGTACAATTTTGAGGTATGTTTTTCTTTACAGGAGTATTTCCAATTTGCAGTATACTTTTACTTCTACTCCACTACATCTCAGAGGCAAATATTGTACTTTTACTCCACTACAATGATTTGAAAACTTTAGTTACTAGTTACTTTGTAGAATTGTATTATTATTGTATTATTATTACAAAACATACATTAACATACATTATATATATATATATGTATATGTATATAATGTATATATATATATATATATATATATATATATATATATATATATATATATATATATATATATATATATATATACTGTATATACAGTATACACACGCACAGGCACACACACACACACACACACACACACACACACACACACACACACACACACACACACACACATGAATGTGTGTTTGTGCATGCATACACGCACACACATTCAGAGACACACACGTACGCACTCGTGCACAGAAAGCACAAAGAGACAGACAGTCAAACACCAGTCACAGTGACACATGGGTTGAATATAGACCTCTGAGTGCTACATCATTACCGACTTTAAATTGTACTGAAAATTGTTCCTCAAATTGTCCTCATCATCATTGTTGGTGATGATGCCTCATCTCACAGTACATCCAGCCACCTTGCTTTCAGCACTAGAAGACTGTTACATTATGTTCAGTTTAATAGAAAATAAGGAGATTATGGTGTTCATTTGTGCGTCCATTCTGCAGCCACATATTTACTATGCATTTACTTATGCTCCAAATGTAAATAAATACAAATATATAATGTCTTCTCTCATGTCCATTATTAACCGTTGCAATGCAGGTCTAGAGCTCTTCTTCAGATATCTACAACACATTAAACGTAGCAGAATAGAAAGTAATGAATGTGTAGAAAGATCATAATTTGGACACTGCTTGTGAAGGCCGTGTTTCTTTGGTGCTGGTTAGAGAGGTAATGGGTAAATAAATGTGCTATAGGGCCTACTTTAGTCACCATTGTAACAGTCGGCTGCAGGAAGTTCCTTCTTGATTGCCACTCAAATTAAATTGTAATAGGCTCTATGCACAGCGCCATATTGGAAAGAAATAGGGGCTCTTATGTACTTCCTTCACAGGTCTTACCAATTCTACTAACTAGAAGTTCTAGCTTCCACCTCACATCTCACCCACCTCACATCCACCTCACAGCTGCGTTGCACCAGCAACACACACACACACACACACACACACACACACACACACACACACACACACACACACACACACACACACACACACACACACACACACACACACACACACACACACACACACACACACAAATGCAACAGGCTGTAATGAGCAATTTTCTTTAGCAAGTTAAGGAAATAAGGCGACAAAATTCAATCATTACCTGTTGCTGCTGCTGTTGCTCGAGCAACGCGTTTCTGGATTTTTTTTTTGCCGTGGTCCCTGGTTGGTCTGTTTAGAGAACAACAGAGTGCTGTGAAACCTGAAGTTAATTGTGTCCATGATGTTATTGTTCCATGTCCACCTTATGTTTGCACATTAGACCATAAACTGCCATTGATAAACTGCCATTGATTTGAAAGTTTGTCAAGATGTGTTGTTGTTTCTCTGTGAATATCATGTGTCCTCTCTCTCTCTCGTATGCACTGTTTAAGTGGAAAAGTACTATCCGAGTATTCGGAGATCAGCTTACTAAAAGATTACTTTTGTAGCAAGTTGGGAGAGAATTGGACAACTGCTTCACTCTGATATAGTAGTGTACAGCTATAAAGAAAACATCACATGGATGCACCTGGGACGTATCATCAGTGTTGTAGCCTGGGGTCATCGGGTGTTTCGGGTCTCGCAACAACATACACCCTTACCCAGGTGACCCAGCCGGGGTTGATCAAGCTCCGACTTACGTCTCAGTAGCTACCCGCGGGCAGTCCTCTTAGGGAAAGACAGGGCCCCTCAGTCCGCTTCACCAGAACTACTCTGCCGGGACTGGGGGAGGCTCTGGCACGTGGAGGGACTAGGCTCTGTGGGTGGCCTTCTGGCCAGGCTCCTCCTTCGTCTCACCAGGTCCAGGAGCTGAGCGTTGCACCAGACTCCCCCCGATCCAAACATTTCCTTCTGGCGTGATGGTTTCTTGGGCCGGGGTGGTACTACAGGCTCCACTTGCGGCTTGCTTGAATGGCCCTCCTAAAGGCCTCACCGTGGATTTGTTGGGCTTCTTCCTCACGGAAGACTGGCTGGGGCGCTAACCCATATTGCTCCAGTGGTCACCAAACTATTCCTGGTTGTCACAAAGTCTAATTCCTATGAGCCACTATAAATAGAATCACTAACTATAAAGAAAACATCACATGGATACACCTGGGACGTATCATCAGTGTTGTAGCCTGGAATAGGACCAGGCTTCAATTAGGTAGCAAGATTAAGGCTCTGTTCCATTCTGGTCAAACAGAGAATTTCTGCTACACCAGTGGGTCTCAAAGTGTGGTCCAGGCAGGTACCCTCATGGTTCCTTGAGGGGGTTCCAAATGAACCCTTATGGGTGTGTAACTCTGAGAGTGTACACATGGAACCTAATGGACCTATAAGGGTCCATTTGGTTCCATTTGTACACTCTCAGAGTTATGGCAGACCTTGACATTGAAACATTTGTGTGTAGCACATACAGTTCTCAAACTTTTCAAATGGAACAGAGCCTTCATTAGTATAATTGGTAACACCTGTGAAGGAAGTAAGGAGGAGGCCACATTTCTTTCCAATATGGCTGCTGTGCATAGAGCCTATTCTAACATAGAACTCATAAAATCTTATCTTAGATTCGGTTTTTTTAAGCAGTTCCAGCAGAGTGCAGCATCAGTTCAGCAAGCCTAGAAGTAAAGCAGTAGACCTTTTAAAATGAAAACATATTGAAAAGTATTAAATATTGCAAGATTAACCATTGCAACTTTACAAATTTACAAAAATGATTTATTAGGGCTGTCAATCAATTAAAATGTGTAACTATGATTAATTGCATCATTGCCCACTGTTAATTGCAATTAATCACAAATTAATCAGAAAGAAAAACTTTTTTTGGAGCGGCGGACTGTTTGGAGGATTGCCCTGATGAAGACCTGATGGTCGAAACATGTTGGCATTTTTCTCTCTTCTTTTGGGCTTTTTATACCTTTATTTAGAGAGGGATAGGGAAAGTATAGGCTGACAGGAAATGGGTGAGAGAGATGGGGGAGTGACACGCAGCAAAGGTGGTCTGGAACGGGAGTCAAACCCACGACACGCTGTCAAGCTGGCATTGCAGCCTATAGGGTCCCTGGACCGTCATGCTACGGCCCAGGCCAGGCATTTTTGTTTTTAACTAATAAAGCCTGTTCTCCTCTTTAAAATTTTGGAGTGCCTTTGGAGTGCCTTTGGAGTGTTTTTTTCATTACATTTTATTTTTTTGGAAAGAATGTCAATATGAGTATTAGTATTTTGCAGCCCAAATCTTTGGAAGGCCTGTGCACAGCAGTGCATCTCTTCAGGTGCTGGTTAGAGGCAGTTGTGAATGAATGTTGACTCCCCTCACTTCAGACGCCCAGGAGTCATCCATTTTGTTGGTGCCCCTTGTTGATTGACCATCTGATAAATGGTTGTTCTTCCCTGGACTTGAACCCATTACACTTCCTGAGCTCGCAGCAGCACATTTTCTATACAAGATGGCACTGCACTGATCATCAGCTTATTTTCCTATAAATAATGAGGACAATGAGATGATTAGTATATTTAGCCCTGGCATGTCACATTAGATTATTGTTACATCCAGGATCATTAGATAGATATTTTGAACGATAGATGCATACATCTATTATGTAAATCTGTATGTTGAAGGTATATGAATAGGTAATAGCCAGATGACATTATGGAGGTCAGATATATACAGTAAAATGCAAACTGATGATGTCCTCTTGAAATACATAATACAAAATGAAACCCATAAAAGATAATAGTAACACTTGGCATAATCTTTCACATGGGCCTGTTATAGCGCCACCAGGAGGCGATTTTTGCAACAAAAAAAAAATTGACAGTACTCCTACAGATTCACGCAAATCGGTATAGTATCTCTATTGTCAATTGTCATTAAACAAAACGGGTCTTTCACATTTTCATATTCCCTCCTGATTGGCTAAAATTGGCTTACAGTACAAAGTTTGCAGGAGTGCTCCGTTTTGAACAAAATGCCTCAAATCATGAACACAACGTTGAATGTGCAATTTCTGTGAATTTTTTATAGCGCCACCAGGAGGCAAACTTATGTAAAACATTTTTTTTAAAATATTACTCCTTCAGATTTTATCCAAATGTCACGCAAACAGGTACACATGATCTCTATAGTCAATGTGATCAAGACTGGTCTGTTTGATTTTTTTATATTCCATCCTCATTGCCGAATTCCAAACAGACCCACAATAACCTACCTGGCGGAGACCTGTGCACTTTTTCTCATTTTCATATAGTTTTGGAATGAAACTTCAGTCATATGATGTTGTCAAGGTGTTGTTTGGTTTTACAGTGTCACAGACAGTGGCATAGGCCCCCCCCCCCCCCCCCCCCCCCACACACACACACACGCAATTATGTACATGTCAAAAGCCTCAAACGCCAGATGCCGTTCACTTGAAAGACAATAGCTGGTGGTGAATAATCTGCGCCCATACATTCATAGACAATATTGTGTCTTCATAGATTTAGACACAAATTGTCAGAACTTGCTATTTGTGGAAAAAAAACACATGCACGTTGACAAGTGCTTTACAATTAGCCTGTCATCATTGGGGCCCATGCAGGGCTAATCATCATGCAAGCCCTATGCACCACATAGACAGGCTTTATCAGAAGGTCAGATTGCAAGCAGTTGGTGCAATCAGTCAAACCCCTATGCAGCGTTCAACTAAAGGCCAGGCATACAGTAAACCACAGTGAAATCCAAATGGACATCAAAGTGAAATGATTCAGTTGGGTTTTCATGCATGAATGTCCAGAGTCTATTTTTGCTAATTCCCAACTTGGAAAATGATCTCTCCCCAGCGTCTCGCTGGCGTTTGAAATGGGGAGAGAGATTAAATTCTCTTTGTAATGTCAACATTAGCAGACACGCTCTGGAGTTGTTAGCTCTTTCAGTAGTAAGAGCAGCTCTCGTATTTACTACTGTACATCGTTACTCTGGCTTCACATTAACACAAAACAGGGCGTAAAGAAAATGTTTGTGGCCTACTCACTAATTACTATTTTTGAATTGCTGCTATCCCACCACTGCCAATGTTGACAAGGTTTACCTGAAGCGTCAGGTCAAGGTAGAAGGGACAATGAAGTGTCTCAGGTCGCAGGTCGTCTCTTCTGACAGACCTATGTACAGTAAAGCTTTGCATCAACTTGATCCACCTTGGTGGGGTCGATGAGTTCCAGCTTCCATATACAAGCGCTCGGCAGGACTCTGAATTGAAAGACAACACACGGGGAGGGCACAGGGTAATCTACTAAAGAGCTTTTGTGTTCACTCCCCAGCAGTCTGTTGGAAAGTGTGTCATTGGGGCATGCAGCAGAAGAAAAGACAGCAGCGGTTGGCATGCCTTATACGTGTGAGCGCATGCATGTGTGCGTGCATGCATGGCAGAGATGAGTGGCCTGTTGGTAGGATGTCACCCCCCCCCCCTCCCCTCCAATGCCCACCTTGGCACACAATCACCTTGTCTTCAGATCAGAGCTTTGCCATGAACCGGAGGCTGGCAACGAGTGGCCGGGGGAGATAACGCGGCCACTGGGACATTACGGATGCAGGCCGTAGCTGAGCCAAGGGCCTGTGGCGACAGCAGGGGCAGGGCTCAGGGCTTTGATAATGCTGCTGATGTTTACAGTCAGCGATCAAGAGCGGGGCAGCTGCACCGTGGTCAAGACTCCAGCCAGACTCGAAAATATTATTTGTCACGTTTAACTTTTTCTTTTTGTTTTGTGCAAATGAGGATATATTTGTGTGCTCTTTGATCAAAACGCTGTTGTTTCACAAAACTGGAATGTAGTCGTGATCTTTGTTAGAATGAAGCCAAATTGAAGCCTTGTTTGAAAAAATGTGGCGCACAACTTCATTTGTTTAGCACATTTAATAATTTCATACTAAAAGGCAATTACACATTCCCTCGTCCGTTTCTAGTTTGTTTTTTCTTTCTTTCTGTCTTTCTTTCTTTCTCTCATTTTCTTTCGTTTTCTTTTCCTGTATGTTTTTTTGTGTGCTGTGGTGGTGGGTGGGGGGGTGGGGGTCAATATTTTTCTGACCTTACCGACACACGGTTTACTCCTGGAGGAATGGTAGCGTACTATACGATGGCAGCTCTCCCCTTATCTGACAGTAGCAGTTCCCGTTCCATCCTGGATCTAGCACCCCCGCCCCCCCCCCCCAACACACACACACACACACACACACACACACACACACACACACACACACACACACACACACACACACACACACACACACACACACACAGCCTCTTCGCTGGCCTATAGTTGGTCTGCCATTTCCGATCTGTGCCAAGTGAGCAGTGGCAAAAAAAAGGAACATTGACCGCAGTTGTATGGGGAAATTGGTTGACACACTGGTGTTGCACCCACTGTCAGTCATTTTCTTTTTCTTTTTTCTATTAACTTTGTAAATCTGTATTTAGATGAGAGTGTGTGGAGAGACAGGACACCTACTGTAGGGCAGAGAGAGGAGAGACTCGCAAGACACACTCATATCTTCACAACTCTCACCTGAGCCACCAGATTCACAAAATGTGATTCTACTGTAGGGTGTGGTAGTGCACAGAGGTCAGCCTTTTAGAACTCATGACCATATACTGTATGAAAGGTACAGTGGAAAATTCACTGTCCCGTTCATGCAATTTGTAGTCACAATCTGTGTGAAATTAATGTCTGATTTACAGAGGCATCAGCATGCAGTCAACAAGACAGCCTTGTGGTCACAATGCTTCCGCATGAAGCAGAGTGCAACAGTGCAGTGGAATGGTGGGATTTTGCTTCATGGAGCCCTCATTCAGCTCATAAATAAAAAGCTAAATTCATGGATGATGAAATTGAAAAGAACAAAACAGAACAGAACAGAACACCAACACATTTTGGAGGGATAACATTTGACACTAACTTAGAGAAATAGAATTTGCACATCTGTTGCTTTTAAAATGAAACATATTAGGACACAAAACGAACTCCTGAAAACAGATGGCAGGACAAAGATTGAATGATTGTTGAATGATTGAAAAAATAGAGAGAAAAACAAGTCTGTTTAAGTGTGTTGCTTACATCTTGATCACATGACCAAAGAGTGTGTACCGATATGGGTTCACACTCTGTGTGGGAAGTTAAAATTAAACATATTAGGACACAAAACAAACTCCTGAGAACAGATGGCAGGACAAAGATTGAATGATTGTTTCTGGAAAAAAAGAGAGACAAAAAGTCTGTTGAAGTGTGTTGAATGCCTTCTTAGGCTATCTTAGGGTATCTGTCATAACTTCAACATAATAGCAGCACATGACAACAGAACATACAGAATGTGGGCTGTCCAGCGCTGTTGACTATTCAACTGACAACATCCAGATGCCAGATTGAATTGGTTAGAGTTATAAGGAGCTTGACTGTTGCTTGGATGGAACAGTAACGTTGTGCAGGCCTTGGCAAGGTCATCTTTCATTTCTTCCTATAGTTGTTGTGTAACTGCTTAATCTACAGGATAGGGTTTGATTACTTCGTGATTCTCCCGTCTCATCTTTGAAACCTATCTGTCTTATCTGAGTCTCCTTGCTGCAATATCTACCACAGCCTTCCTTTAATATAGCCTGCCCGTGATTTATTTTTAGACCTGCTCTTAAGAGCCAGAGCAATTTCCACACAAAACTTGACCAAGCATTATTAAATCCAACAGATTGGTGTGTTGGTTTAAGTGGTTAAACTTGCAGATTTTAGGAAATCAGATCATGTAACAAGATTCAACTATTTTAACGGATAAATCTAAGTTTCTAATCAAATCTAAAATCTAATCTATCTAAAATCTTAAGTTTCATTAAGTATGAATTAAGTAAACCACATTAATTACCTAACTACACAACTCGGAATGCCCGTTCTGCATATTCACATCTTGTATGTTCAAGCATGTTGGCAGTAGTCCTGTGCAAATAATCGAATGTTTCATTATCACAGTGCTAAAGCAATTAATCCTACCGACTCTGGTTGTCCTGTCAGATATATACCACTTTATGATATTATCGTGAAACAGTCATGGCCATACCCATACAGTTAGGCAGCAATCATTTTAATCATAAAACCTGTCCAGGCCTTATGATTGATTGTGGCGTAACAATATTCAGTTGATTGTATTCTAGTTCATATTAGGGATTCGTCAACCAAAGTAACACAATTACACGCCTTGTGCTGTCTTGAAATCCTAATTCATTACACAGCAAGGGCATTGGCTTACCAAATTAAATATAGCAATATGTTGTGCTCTCTCCCTCAGTACAATTATTGTTTCAAGGTTTAATTCAGGGTAGTTTGTCTACTGGAGGAAATTAATGTTACAAATCTAATTTGTAATCTAATGAAAAAAAGGGTAAAAAAAAGATCACATTGGTTCTATGATGCAACACTACAATATAATCAGAGCACCATATACTTCAAACACTGCCCAAACATTTTAATCATGTCTGCCTCTAAAATGTATTTTGAAACACTTTTATTTCATTTGATGTGCAGCCTATTCTGTAGTAATCTGTCAAAGTTCCATTAGTTATATATATTCATTCAAGGAGTCACATTTCAGAGTAATTGTACTTGCTAAAACTCTATTGGTTTACTATGCGAGAGTATTACACAAGCGACTTTGAATGAGGCATTGTAGACAGAGACATTTGGAGAGCAGTAACTGATTGACAGATCAATTGATTGCTCACTGAATTGATTATCTCCGCTAGCAGATGTTTTTTTTTTCATGTGTGTGTGTGTCTGCCCGCAGTGAGTGAGTAAATGAGTGAGTGAGCTCCGCTAGCAGATGTTTTTTTTTTCACGTGAGAGAGTGTGTGTGTGTGTGTGTGTGTGTGTGTGTGTGTGTGTGTGTGTGTGTGTGTGTGTGTGTGTGTGTGTCTGCCCGCCCGCCTATATATATATATGGGCAGCTGCTGCAAAGAGGCCCAACAGCCTCTAAAACTCACAGACAACGACTTGTGTGACATGCAGTCTGTGATGCATTTCCTAATTGTCACCTCAATTTTTTCTGTGTCAGGCATGCTTTCATGGTGACAGAATACAGAAGTCCAAAATACTCAACTGACTGGGCAGATGCACGGATGCAGGAGCCCGAGCAAAACCAGACGTGCCAACACAACCTCTGTGTGGCTCCGTACCAGACAGACCGAACGGGAGGACGTTGTATTCAAAAGCCCTCCCCTGAAAGGCAAACCTGAGAAATTGCCTGTGAGCCGGCCTGATTGGAATGTGAAAATAAGCATCACGAAGGTCCTCTGTTGTGAACCAATCGCCTGCCCTTATGGCTTGAAACAAAGTTCTCAACCAGAGCATTCGAAAGGGAAGCACCTTGAGGTTGTCTCAAATCCAGAATTGGGCGAAAGCCTCCGGTCCGCTTGGGGACAAGGAAGTAGCTGGAATAAAACCCCTGTCCCATTTCTCCTGGAGAGAGAAGCCTTATTGCACCTTCCCCCAGCAAGGCAGAGAACCTCATTGACCAGAGCGGAAGAACGAGATTGGTCCCTTACTTTTGTCTCCAAAACTCCAGAGTACCGATCATCCACGGACAAGAGGTACACTGACGCCAAGCGCTGAGGTCGGCGCTGGAAAAAGCTGGCGCCAGTCAACTCGCACCGTAAGGGGTACTGGTGGGGCTTGGCAGATCCCCCTGTGGTGCGCTCCCAAGATCGAGGCTGGGAACGCTGAGGGTCCCGCCCCTGCTGTGGGGGATACCCCCGCCTCACAGTCCCATAACTCCAGAGAGGAGCTCGGTTCTGAAGAACGAGGCCGCTGCAAGCCCCCTTGCCTTTCTGGAGGCTCCCGAGCCACCGGCCTCAACCGCTCAGGCTGGCGTATGGACTGAGTGCGCTGCCTGACCTTCTGGGACTCATCCAGCTGCAGTCCCGAACACCTCCCCAGGAGTTATCGAGGCCTCCATGACAGCAGTTCGGTCTGCATCTGCCAGGTCAGACTGGCTCAGCCACATCTGACGTCGGGCCATGGTCAGTCGTGCCAAGGAATTGCCAAGAATAAGGATAAGGATAATTCCTTTTAACAGGTCGTTCATGAAAGTCCTTGCGGTCTTGTTTCCAATGAGAACCTGTGAGCAAGAACCGTGGCTTGAGTGTGAGCACCCTGGATCACAGTGTCAACAACCTTTTGCAGTTCTGGTAGGAAGTCAACTGGGTCCTTGGACCCCAGATCATGTATCAGAGCCTCCAGGTACACAAGTATGAGTGTATTTGTGTTCGCCAGTCTAGAGGCCATGGCTGTAGACTAAAAGAAAACAAAAAAACTGAACACAAAAACATTTACACAACACAAAAGTGGACTAGTAGCACTTTAAAAGATGTGGTTCCAGAAAAGCTGAATTAGTGCTGAACTGTTGGATGTTATGGACTCGTTCATGAAAGCTGTCAATTAAGGTGCATCAATATATCAAACTGTCTGGGGTTGCATTGTGTTCCAATGTCCATACAAGTAACTTTTTAAAGTTTGGGGAAAATTCAATCAGATTTAGAGGTGGAACACAGCATGTCAAATTTAGAAAAAGTGCCACTTTGGGTGCATTCAGAACTCCAATTTCCTGCCATGGCAATTTCTAAAGAATGCAACAAATCGTTTTTGAAAACATGTTTTTCAAAAGAACAAAATGTGTTCATTAAGAAGAAAGATTTTCAACCCTGAACTTGTCATTGGAAATCACAAAACAACTGCTACTCACTGCTACCCCGAAGTCGGTTGTGAGTTTGACATCATGCATGGCACAGTTATTCACAGCGTTGATGGCACATACAGTACATTCATTCACCAGATTTACATTATACTTTTTACAAATTTACCCAAAGAGTAACACAATAAACGCTAGAAACGAGTCAAGCGACCCAACGACTACATTATGCATGAACTTGGCTGCTGACGGTGCACGTAACATACGTCACATCCAGCGCTTGTTTTATTGAAAGAGCGTAACGTATTTTAGTAGAGACAGACAGATGTCAGACCCAGAAGTGTAGTTTTTAAGACTTTTAAGGCAGAATTAATACAAATTTCTCCAGAAACAGGCTGTATCAAATATGAATATGAAACGATGCAGAGCCACCCCCTGACAGAAACGCCGGGGGGGTGATTGGTTTATTTTTGGAACACAGTTCTTATATGACGTGATCTAATATTCCCCTATGGGAATTTCAACACACAAAACAATACCGCGACCCAGGGGGATAGCGCCCTCTAGCGGCAGTGACATCAGACTTCGGTGCTCTAGAGTCTAATAAGTCCTACCCTCTGAGGGGGCTCGTGTGGCACAGTGGTAAAGTCCCTGTCCCCTGTGGGGAGGGTGATAATTGTCATTGCACGTACTCCTCCGGGTTGGGGCGGCACCTGTCAGCGGGGAGTGTTGGGCGGGAGGAGTAGGCCGAAGGCTCTACGTCATCCTGGTGGGGGCTCCACACTGGGCCAGTGTGTGAGCCAGTAGGATACAACAGCAGTGACAACACAGAAATATGTGTGGGGAGGAATACATTGGCATAACAACTAAATTGGGGCGAAAAAGGGGGTAAAAATAATATAATCTTTATTTGTATAGCACCTTTTAAAAACAAGTTTACAAAGTGCTTCTGTCTGGAAGCACTTTTGTAATTGGCTACTCCAAATTTAAAAAAGAAAAAAAAAGGTCTTACCCACTGATCTGATGAGGATGCAGTATGGATGACATCTGGCTGTGTCTATCCATTCCCCATTCCGACGTAGGGCAGGATATGTTGTTAATCCAAAAGACAGATTTCTCCTCAATAATCAATAAAGCACGGTCCGATCTCGGTGATCTCCTGGATTCCATGTCTGTTAGCTCAGTCTAATGTGAGCATTTTCTTTTTTACAGAAAAGGCTTCTATAATATAATGTCCACGTTTTATTAGCCTATTATTTGGTGGTGGAGTCAAACTTTGTAACTGCTTATTCTCATTGCACATGAGAGCATTACTTTATTAACGTTCAGTTGATCCATCGCATGATCGAGGGACTCGCTTCCAGACAGAACAATTGTACAAGTTGTCAAGGCGGTGCGACTCGACGTTTTGTATAAGCTTGCAGATCTGTTGTTTTCAGATCAGATCACGTTGGTTATTTCCGGTTGCCTTTTATGGTGTTAAATGGGCCGTGGAACAATGCAAACGATCGTGGTGGAACAATGCAAATGATCTACACGGGAGCATGCTTGTGACTTACAAGCAAAAATTATATTCTGTTATCCCCACAAATCACGGCTCTGCAGTCTGCACCCCCTGTCATGAATCGCACTTCAGAATTGACTTATCCAATATACACAAAAATGTACGACTAGGCTATACACAAAATGTACGACAAGGTCAGTACATTGTGGTCAGTCCTTTTGCTTTTATTGAGATTGTAGGAAAGCTGAGAGGGAAGGCGTAGAAGGAGCTCTTTGTAACCCTGTGTTGACAAAATTGCTTTAAAAATCAAATTTGAACTTTTAAAAGCCATCAGGAAAACCAGTAGACCGATAGATGCTTTTACAACGTCATAAAAACAAACCTCTATACGTTTGTCTCACACTGTGTGTCTCACAGCAGGAAACCAGTGAAACGTACCCTGTGATAATCCTGTCATTGAAGTTAAACATAGCACTATACCTCCTTCTGCTGCCTGTGAAAGCCTTTTAGTGCATCTGGATTGATTCAGCTCAAGAAGGGGGAAAAGTGCCTGTCTAGCACCAGTCAGGGGGTCGAATCCACCGTGGTGCATTTGGTTTGGCTGAATGTCTACAAAATACAATTGGCCATGTTCGGGGGAGGGAAGCTGGACAGGGAGGGTGATCTTTGTCGCTGTACGTACTCCTATGGGCCGAGGCGGTGGCTGTCAGCGGATCATTTTTGAATGGGAGGGGTAGGACGGAGGCGCTGTGTCCTCCTGGTGGGGGCTCCTCTCTGACAGGTGAGCCAGTAGGAGACAAGAGCGGTGACAACGCAGAACTGTGTAGGGAGGAGTCCATTGACATAACGACAAAATTGGGGGAACGAAATGGGTAAATAAATATTTAAATGAAAGGTTTAGATTGTTATTCCTTTTCAACAAGGAAAAGGTGTTGCCCACGGCTGTGTGTGCTCGCAGCAATATTGCTGCGTGGGAGGGGCCAATTTTCTCCGGTGACTCGTAGCGTTTTCTACTTGCAGTCCAACCTGCCTGCATCTGGCTGTCTTAATTATCCTGTGAAGCATGTCAGACCATATTCATCCATCTCCCACCCTACAGTAGCAAATATCCAGACTACAGTTTAATTGGACTCCATTATAAAGGTATACAGACTGAAAACAAGCCACAGGGATGTGTTTGTGTGGGAGTGTCTGTGTGTGTGTCTGTGTGCATGCGTGCATGCGTGCGTGCGTGCGTGCGTGCGTGCGTGCGTGCGTGTGTTTATTCTTTCTTGTCATACACTGCACAGTAGAATGGTAGATAGTGTGTGTTTATAACAATACATCTTCAGTTTCTTGTGAACAAAATTATTGTCTCCGCCAGGCCGAAAGGCATGGCGAGAGAGTATATTTTTCCCCCCGTCCGTCCGTCCGTGTGTCCGTGTGTCCGTGTGTCCGTGTGTCCGTCCGTCCGTCTGTGTACAGCTAATCTCCAGCACCGTTGGCTTGATCTCAGCGAAACTGTGCACACACGCTCCCTGGATGCCAATTCAGAACCTCTGCCCCAAATTTTTCTCATGGGCCTTTTATAGCAACACCAGGAGGCCATTTTTTGCAAAACTCATTTTTTGACAGTACTCCTACAGATTTGGTCCAAACATCACGTATATCGGTACACAGTATCTCTATAGTCATTAAACAAAACTGGTCTTTCAGATTTTTCATATTCCATCCTGATTGGCTAATATTGGCTCCCAAAGTTTGCAGGAGTGCTCCGTTTTGAACAAAATGCCTCAAATCATGAACGCAGTGAGCGATTTCCTTAAAATTTTGCAGGCACATTCCCACTAGGCCAAGGAAGATATGCCACTTGAACATTTTCAAATCAGCCTCATGGTGGCGCTATAACAGACCGCTTCGCGTTTTTACCTATAACTGCACCGATCTGTGTAAAACTTTGTATGCACACTCCCTAGAGGCCAAATAAAAACATTTGCCTTGCATTTTTCACATCTGCCTTTTATAACGCCACCAGGAGGCCGACTTATATAAAACACAGTTTTTGATATTACTCCTTCAGATTGTATGCATGTTCGGGTGTCACAGAGTATCATGCCAAAACATATTGCAATATTCAGAGGTGATGCTATGTATCATCCAGTTGAAAAACTGTATCGCAAGATCAGAACATAGTATTTAGTAATTCATCTATTGTTCTGTCTGAAGAAATAAGGGCACCCTGAGTCCCGACTAGGTGAAGGGCAACGTGTGTATGCTGGTTTGATTTTGATACACTGGTGTGGTCTATGGGTGTGCAGTTGTAGCGAGGCACTAATAATTGAAGAATCAAGTTTAGTTTTATGACAACATTCTTGGAATTCCTAATGAAACATGAAATGGCGACAGGTCAACTGACAAGACACAAACAATCTGTAAGCAAATATTGTAAGAAAATAATGCCTTGCTCCACCACTAAGCCAATGATTATACAAAGTCAGCTTCAGCACTTTCAGTTCTGAACTCAAATCAACTGCATTTGCCTGTGACAAAAGTATCTAAAGGACAAACAATGCTTAAAGATTCTGTTGTGCCTCTACCTCCGCAGTTGATAGCCACAGCGATAGCAAATACAATTCCGTCATCATGCACATATTCCACTCACTCAAGTGTTCCCAGCCCTGTACAAAAAGTTGAAGGCCAACATTGTACAGACCCTTAACGAGGCAGAATGCATTGCAATAACTAGTAAATAATAATACAAAATGGTTGGCCTTCAAGGACAACCCAGTGCTACAGTACATCATGATTATAGTTGACATCAACATCAACAGTGGCTGGGAAATGGGATGTTTTGTACTATTTTTGAGGTCACACAGGGTTAACCAAAGTTTTAAAAGTAGCTATACCTGAGTGGGAGCTCAAAAGAGCAACCAATAGCATGCTATTGTGACTGAAATATGTGTAATATGGATGTGGCCTAGCAAGAGATAGAAGCTGAGCTGGAAGGACCACTACCTGTAGAATACTTTAATTTAGCATTGAATGAAGTATCAAGAGGGGTTTATTTGTCAATCACTCGTACAAACACAAAATGTTGGTAGGACTTGTCCCGCAAAGACGCTTGAAGATTTTCTTGTGGACGCAGAATAGTCCAGAGGGATAGAGAGATACATTGAAATGTACAGAAGAGAGACCTCTAACCCATTTACTAGTTGCCCTTTGAAGTGGTGGAGAGAAAATTATTCTCTGTATCCAAATCACACCTTTCTATTGCTGTTATATCAATTTCTGAATGTGTTGTTTTGGACAGTTGGAGATATAATTACTGCCCAAAGATCGCAATTGCTACCTGAACATGTGGATATGCTAATATTCCTGAAATAGGACTTGTCTGTCACTTAGGCTGCATAGGTCTGTAGCCTAAGCGAGCCTAAATCCATAACTTTTTAACAAGCTGTCATGCTTGGAGATAATTTCAGTCTCTCTTTGCACTTTTGAGTATTGGGACTTTCTTTGTGGATATTGATTGCAGTTTGCATTTATTTAAAAATGTATAGAAAAAGATAGTCTCCGCCAGGCCGAAAGGCACCCTGTCTGTCTGTCCGTCCGTCCGTACTTCCGCGTGTGTGTGTCCGTCTGTCTGCGAGCAGCTTATCTCTGGCACCGTTGGCAGCTAAACTGTGCACACACACTCCAGAGCAGAACCTATGCCTACAATTTTTCAGATCGGCCTGTTATAGCAGCAGCAGGAGGTCGATTTTTACAAAACAATTGTTTTGATATCACTCCTACAGATGTTTTCCAAACATCATGCAAATCGATACACAGTATCTCTAATGTGATCAAGACGGATCTGTCAAAGTTTTCATTTTCTATCCTGATTGGCTAACATTGCTTTCCAAAGTTTGCAGTTAGCATTTTTATTTTATTATTTTATAGCGCCACCAGGAGACCACAATAATCTACCTGACTTCTACAGAATGTAGAAGTGACACATTGCAATCTATTTCAAGATCACGCAGAAGCTATACCCAATGGCACTAGTATGGTGCAGGTGCACTAGTATAACATATTTTTCATAATTAATGGGGGTAAAAAAATCAATAAACCAATGTGTTGCGTGTGTGTCTTTCAAATACATTACTTTTTTTCTTGATGAAGTACAATATCTTCATCATTCAACTTAAGTTAAAGAATATTGTTATAAGGTCGTACTGTATCTGTATGCATAGTGCCCAGCCTTTATACAGACCAATATTGCATGTGTCTTGCTGAGTATCTGTACAGTACACACAGACGTGTCCTCACTAGTTTTCCATGTTGAGAGCAGATGGCCACTGGGAAGCTTTTCTTGTCTGTCTGTCTGTCTGTCTGTCTGTCTGTCTGTCTGTCTGTCTGTCTGTCTGTCTGTCTGTCTGTCTGTCTGTCTGTCTGTCCGTCCAATCTATCAGGTCACAGGTTCCTCCTCTCTCTCAGAGAGTACTGTATTCTGGCACACTTTGAGTCTGTATCATGGTCGGAGAAATAAGAAAGGAAACGACATACAGTATTATTACAGTACCGTCCTTTTGTGCTGCTCTTTTTTTGTGCCTTAAAATACATTCACAAGCAGTGCTATTAGGCTGTTCAAAGCGTAATGTTCCCATTGCCCATTCATTACTGCACTTCAATTCCATATAATCATCAGAGGGGGTTTGCAAAGTAATTGCATTTGGATCAGAGGAGCCAAGATATCAAATGGTAATTCACATAATACCCCTACCTACATGGAGTGGAGGGAATATGCATTAATTACCTTAATACCCCTACCTACTTTGAGTGGAGGGAATATGCATTAGCCACAGTGCCTAGCACAAAATGAAACTATTGAGAGTGTTCATGGACTGACCTTTTGGTGAGCACACAGTACAGCATCTCATATGCTTGTTAACTCATTAAATGCCCATATAGCTTTATGTGACCTTTAGTTATAACTCCTTGTACTGTATGTTTGGAAAAGAGGTTACAGCGTGTCACAGCATTTCATTTAATAATGATTATATAATGATTATCCTGACAAATAAAAAAAGTAAAGACAAGAAAAGAAAATAGAGAAAAGAAAAGAGGATTGATAACAGTTACATTCAGCTGCGAGAACACGAAATCCCACAAAATCCGTGCCAGCATAGTTTCCGAAACCATGGCATGAGATTAAGGAATGTAATATGGAACGTTACAGATTATACATTTATTCACAGCCACACCTGATGCCATTTTCAGGTGATGAATGAGGACTTAATTGCATTGCAAATTCTACCCTGGCAAAGGTCTGGTGCAAATAAGATTTGTGAAATGCACATCTGTACTTTTTTTCTCTTTTTTTTTCCAGCAATATGTCTGTTTGCTCAAACCTGATAGGACAAACTGTTATTTATTTATGTATGTATCTATTTATTTCCAAAGTTCATGTAAAATTTGCACTGACATTTATTTAAAATCCAATTTAGCCCAGGTGCTGGGGGGATATCAAGTTGTGATGGAGTTTTGTGTCACCGCTCTAATGAAGGAACCAATGTCAGGGTTTAGCAATGCTGATGTATATGAGCAGATGTCAGGGAGTGATTTGACACATATTCCATCAATTTCACCGCGTACCTGTGAGGAAATGTATGAATAACTCATTCAGTACACAGAGGATGCACATATATCGTCAAAATGACATTTTACATTGTCTGTGTGTGTGTGTCTGTGTATGCGCGCGCGCGTGTGTGTGTGTGTGTGTGCGTGCATGTGTATGTGATATTTTTGCAAGACAAATCTGTATTTGGGACATTTTTGACATATTATGTGTATGCGTATGCCCAGTCCGATGTATGAAAGTGTGAGAAAATAATGCATATTATATTTTGCTTTTAAGAGCTATGACCCATGGTCAGCAGGGCTTTTACCTTCTTATGTTGTTGAAAGATACTCAGAAGAGTCTTAGACAGTAAATGAAATGCTCTCCAGAGATGAGCATGGACATACAGAGAGAGAGGAAGGAGCAGCAGCTTTCACCCTGCAAATGAAACAATGAAGTAGGCTATAGGATAAATTTCCCTTGGCAGAAATGCCAACAATGACATAAAGGCAAAATAGTACAAAGGTCTTACCTTGATAACCTGTTTAGACTGATATAGCAAAGTCTTGGCATTTTAATAAAATAGAAAATCCCTCCCGACGTTACTGTCATTTTCAAATTCTTGCCTGTCAGGGTGACCTTTCCTTTATCCCCTTCCGAGAGCATTTACTCGTGCTCACATTATCATGTCATCCCAGCGCTCGTCCAGCCCCAGTGAAGCCATTTGGGCTGCTCCAGAAATGTGGAGCGAGAGTGAATTAAGGTCTGTCCTGCATGCGGTGAGGGGAGTACATCAGTGCATTTTGATGAATGTAGGGACGTGATGATTCACCCTGTAGTGCACCGGAGAATGGTTTCGGAAGGGACATATGCTCAACATGGCCTTTTTTTGGTCGGCCTGTTTATTATGCCTCCCCTTCTCTCTGAAATTAATCCACAACCTGACCTTTAGAGCAATCCCTTAACTTTGGAATCATTATTCAACAGACATGCATGAGTTTGTGTGTTCGTGTGGGTGGCGTGCGTGTGCGTACAGTGCATCAGGTAGTTGTCAGCCTAATGCATTTATTCCCAAAAAAAACAGCAGACAGAGAAATTGGATATGCTGCGTGTTTGTTGGATTCATTCTGTCATGAGTGGGACATTAAGACTATTATCTGTCAGCTCTCTCCCAGACACATCAGCGCACAATACACAGCAGTCGTACACAATTTAATTAGCAGAGACTCTCAAAGCATTCTTAAACAACAAGTCTTGACACCTAATAGGAACATCAGACAATTCTGGCATCTTGTCCCCAGGAAATTCACCACATTGTTTCTGACAAGCACGCTTTCTTTTTCCATGAGCAATCTTTGTTTGGAAAATGCACAGGGACGCCCGTTTGCCAAAGCTTAAGGTAATATCGCCGTGGCACAACATTTGTTTTTTATTTTATTTTATTTCCTTCTGCCAGCACACCTCAGCAGGACTCCAACACTTGTATGACAGCAGTGTAGTGTTATGCTATAAGCTGCACCATCAGTGCTCATGTATTGTGAATTAAAAATTGCACCAAGGCATGCATTCCACTGTTTACTCCGGCGGAGCTGTGTGTGTTGTGGCAAACCTGTCAGTCAAGCTCAGACTGAGGGAGGGGGAGGGAGGGAGTGTACTACCCTGTCCAGGTTCTACAGCCACTAGGTAAATTAGCAGTGGTCACACCTGGAGCCCATCCAATAATCAATCAGCGGAACCCTTAAGGGCTCGTACACACTGCAGGAGATTTGGTCCGAGATTGCTGTCGCCGACATTTTTTGGCGCTCGCCGACAAAACCTCCCGATCTGACGCAGATCGGCCTTTGATCTGCGAGATAATGCTCGCTCTGTGTGAAAGGTTCCGCGAGACGATGTGGCCGCGATTATCCGCTCTGCGACGGCTTTCCGACCGTTTTCAGATAACTACCATGTTAGATATTCAGCTCTGTCTGGGACAGGAGATCGGACAGTATCATACATTATGAAAGGGTCTGCGAGGAGATCCACGCTACAGCCAATGAGAGCACATTACAGCCACCGTGGCCAGGGGAGCGTCGCTGGATCTGACCACAACAAACAGTCCCTACCGCAATATTACCGTCCAGTCCTGTATTAAGTTAACATTATAAAACAAAATGAGAGAGTGAGCGAGCCTGGTGGGCTGTTTATTTTAGAGGAATTGTACAGAGAGAGAGAGAGAGAGACAGACAGACAGACAGAGAGTGAGAGCAAGAGCGAGCTCTGTATGTGTGTGTGTGTGTGTGTGTGTGTGTGTGTGTGTGCGCGCAGCATGTGCTCGCTGTTATGAACAGCGTTGCCAGATGTTGCGAGAGAAATAAGCAACCAGGTCTATGAAAACAAGCCCAAGAAAAGGCCACTTGAGCACTTTAAACCTATTTACAAATACATTGGATATTTGAAAATAGCCGATCTACAAGCTCACAACGCGTCGCAGCTATTTTCAAATAAAAATCTTGAGAACATTTTGGAATATTTTCCAAATCCACACAAATCTTGTATGGGGGTCTATGATGGCACAACATATTTACAGAAGGGGGGTCTGCGGACAAATACATATTATGTGTTGTTTAAACCACTGGTTTAAACAACATTAGGAAACAAGGCCAAATAAGCAACTACACAAATAAGCCCAAAAAATGCACCCCGCAACAACCAATATTTACAAGCAACTCTACAGAAAAACAAGCCCAAAGTCGCTTATAATAAGCGGACATGGCAACGCTGTCACTGACGGCTTCTGCGCACTTGACGTGCAGAGAGAGAGAGAGAGAGAGAGAGAGAGAGAGAGAGAGAGAGAAAGAGCGAGAGAGGGGGGAGAGGGAGAGGGAGAGAGGCATATCACGGGATACGTCGATTAAAATGAATTGGAATAAACTCAAATGTATGTATTGGGTCTGACTCTGGAGATAGCATTCTAGTGAACTATCCTACAGTGTGTCAGCCCTTGTCGGGGATCAATCCTGTTGTGAAGACCACAACGATATTATGACAGCCGATTTCAAGAAATAAACTCCTGCAGTGTGTAATGCTTAACGATCAGATGACCCCCCGACCACTTTAAGGTCTTGCAGTCTGTACCTGCCTTTAAGGGTAAGACCACTTTGGTAGAGGTTTGGGTTGTGTAGTTACCTTGCCATGATGTAACTCCAAAGGTGGGCAAGAAATAAAAAATAATTGCTCCATTGATTAGAAATTGATAATTCAAAATATGCTCCTCATTGACATTGTACAGTAAAACAGCTCTCAAAGTCACTCTTTTAGCACATAAATGAACCCAAACATAGCTGATTCAGACAATATAGAGCATCACCAAACCCAGTACTGTTTGTTTTTTTAATAAAAATGTCAACTTCCTGTTGATATTACTATTTGAAGACCTGGATCCGGATCCGCGGATCCAGTCCGGGTTTTCTTCTTATTAAAAATGGCATTTTTATTTTAAAAAAAAAACAGTACTGGGTTTGGTGAGGTTCTATATTGTCTGAATCAACTTTGTTTGCGTTCGTTTATGTGCTAAAAGAGTGACTTTGAGAGCTGTTTTACCGTACAATGTAAGTCAATGAGGAGCATATTTTGAATTATCAATTTCTAATCAATGGAGCAATTATGTTTTATTTCTTGCCCACCTTTGGAGTTACATCATGGCAAGGTAACTACACAACCCAAACCTCTACCAAAGTGGTCTTGCCCTTTAACTCACCAGCTCTAAACATATGGAGTGAGTTGGTGCCAGACAGCAAGGAGTCAAACCTGTTTTACTTCCAGTTAAGAGGCTGGTAAGAATGACATTGCACGTGAGTTTGATAGGATTCTTAACGTTGTGGAACAACTTTGGATGAACTTTGGATGTCCTCATATTATTGTGGCTCACCTGGTTTCTCTCTCTCCCTACCCCCACCACCTAGGCATATTGAACTCTGGGGAAAAGCCCCCCCAAGCTGAATATGAAGGCTCACTGCTCTCTTTCTACTCTGCCCACAGGACGACAGAGTTCCCCTGTAGTGGGCCTAAGCTGACTCTGAGCCTCCTGTTTTATGGTGAAACTTACCTCCACCTCCCCTGGGTCGCGACGTTTTCAACACATTCTCATCCCAACTCGTCAAATGCGGCCACTTGTTCAGCTGCCCCAGGCAGACTGCGTATATTTAGATGCCAGCAGTTGCCCAATGTATTAATCCCACAGCATGATACTGTATTTAGATGTCCACGGTAGAACAATCAATTTATACAGAACCACAGATGCCACACGAACATTTCTGTTTGTTGGACTGAGATTACAATCATTACAATCAATACACTTATTTTTAATTGATAGATCAGCTCTCACTTGATGAACACTGCCTTCAATTATTTTCACGTTAGCTTATACAAGTGTAGTGTCTTGCATCTATAGGCAAACGTCTTATTTTCACAATGTTAAGCTTCTATTAATATTTATATTAAAAAGTAAACCAGGGCCGTTATTACTAAAAAGTCAGTTTCCTCTTTTGCTCGTACTTCAGCCATGAATAAGTCTGCAATGTAAAAATAGCTGCAAGTGCCAATGTTGCATCATTATCGAGAAACCGGGGCCAGGTTCTCCTGTGATGTAAATTTTCCAATAATTTAATTCATATGTCTCCAGTGTCTTCCTCCATCCAACACACTATTGAGAGCATGGCACTGTAATTCTCTTAGCTGTCTCTGGGCTCTAGTTTTTATAATTGCCTTCTTTTCATACTCGGGCCAGAGGCTAGTTGGAACTGTATGTTAATTGCATTATGCCACTCCCTGTCCGCTGACACTGTGACTAAACTAATAAAATAATGTAGAGGTCTGAGGTCTCACAATTTCTCAGATAAAGTTAGCAAATGATGAAGCACAATTAAACTTTGGTATTGGTTTGCATTAGTTTACATATATTTTTTTTTACTAAAAATGTCAACTTCATTACTGTGTAGATAATCAATGCGAGTCATTTATTCTCTGTAGTATGACAATTGTGATTGTTCTTTTTTGGCATATGACACCGTTGCTGTTTTTTATGGTCTGTTGCTGAAGTTAGGTGGATGCCTGCTGCTTTACCCGAACATTAATCAGAATCAGAATCAGAATCGAAATCAGTTTTATTGTCACATCACAGGTTTACAAGGTAAAAAAGTGGGTGAAATTCGTTTTTGTACATCGTTCCTATCGCAACGTTAGTTTCCATAGAAAGAAGAGGGGGGGGGGAAGAAGAAGAGGGGGTGGGGGGCAAGTGGGAAGGAGATCAAAACAAGAGAGCAACAGAAGGCCAGACAAGTTATCTACATATTTACAAAGTACCTGAGATAATAATAAAAAAAAAAAAAAAAAAAAAAAAAAAAGGTGCCTGAGCATAGCAGCAATGTATGTATACTGTGCATGTTATACTTATACTGTGCATGATATACATATGGACGTTAAGGTGCTTAGAGGAAAAGAGCACAATAAAAAGACAAAAAAAAGTCAGTGCGTTATACATGGGATTAAGGTGCAAAAGGTCAGTGCGTGTCCACCTAGGGTGGACTGACCCTAGTATAATCCGCAAGTAGCTCCATGAGGGAGTGCAACAAAAAGTCATTTGTACCTGGTGTAGTCCACAGGTGTGTCCGAGGGGGAGCTAAGTCCAAGTCATTGTCCCTGGTATAATCCACAGGTGTGTTCAGGAAGAGCCAGAAAAGTCTGCACCGCCTTGCTGAACAAGGCCTATGCCTCATTCAGGCTTATGCCCCATTCAGCATTCTGACAGCAGCCGGATTAAAACTGCACCAGTACCTGGTGGTGGCACTCTTGATACTGCGGTAGAGCCCCTTGCCCGGTCGCGGTCGTTGTAGGGGTTTGAACAGTCTGTGACTTGGGTGGTGCTTGTCCTTGATGATGCGCTTGGCTTTGACCACGCACCGCTTTTTGTACAGTTCCTGGAGCGCTGGGAGCTCGATTCCCATTATCCGCTCTGCCGATCGCACTACTCGCTGTAGGCTGATCTTTTCTCGGGCAGTGCAGTTCCCGTACCAGGCCGTGACACAGCCTGTTAGGATGCCTTCAACAGAACTGTTGTAATACAGCCTGAGGATGCGATGTCCTACTCCGAGCTTCTTCAGGCGGCGGAGCCAGTACAGTCGCTGCTGAGCCTTTTTCCTCACGTGTGTGGTGTGCGTCTCCCATTTGAGGTCCTCCTCGATACTCCGGTACTCCGAGGAACTTGAACTCACTGACCCTTTCCACTGCAGCACCGTCGATGAGGATGGGCGCATGGTCTCTCCGCGGCCTCCTGAAGTCCACGATCAGTTCTTTGGTCTTGTCGACGTTAAGAGAGAGGTTGTTCTCCCGGCACCAGAGTGCCAGTGAGTTGATCTCCTCTCTATAGTCAGACTCGTCGTTGTTGACGATTCGGCCTATCACTGTCGTGTCGTCCGCGTACTTTATGATGGTGTTGGAGACATGTGTGGCTATGCAGTCATACGTGTACAGGGAGTAGAGGAGAGGGCTCAGCACGCATCCCTGGGGTGCTCCGGTGTTGAGGGTCAGGGGGTCGGATGTGATGCTGCCCATTCTCACCACCTGATGTCGGTTGGACAAGAAGTCCTGTATCCAGTCGCACATGCTTGGGTGTAGCCCTAGGTCTCTGAGCTTTTTGTCAAGTATTGCTGGGACAATGGTGTTGAATGCTGAGCTGTAGTCCACGAACAGCATACGTACATATTTGTCCTTCAGCAGCTTGTTGTCCATGTGCGAGAGGACGGTGTGGAGAGCCATGGCAATAGCGTCGTCGGTGGATCTGTTTTTGCGGTATGCATACTGCCACGGATCCAGCGAGGCAGGTAGCGTGGAGCTGATGTATTCCCTCACCAGTTTCTCGAAGCACTTGCTGACGATCGGGGTGAGAGCGACAGGTCTCCAGTCGTTCAGGCATGTCACTTTGGCCTTTTTGGGAATGGGCACAATGGTTGACATTTTGAACCCTGCAGGGACCACAGCCTGGGAGAGGGAGAGGTTAAAGATGTCAGCGAAGACACCCGCCAGCTGGTCTGCACATGCCTTAAGGACCCGGCCTGGAATCCCATCAGGTCCGGCTGCCTTGTGGATGTTGACCCGTGCGAAGGCTGTACGCACTTCTCTCTCCGAGATGGTTAGAGGGTTCTCCTCTGCTGGTGCTGCTGATGGCCCCGCTTGGCTGCCGCGGTTGGGGCTGATCTCAAACCGGCCGTAGAAAGTGTTCAGTTCGTTGGGGAGGGAGGCAGGCGGGTTCACCTCGCTTCTGGTTCTTGTTTTGCAGTCTGTCAAGGTGTGTACCGCCTGCCATGTGCTCCTGATGTCGCCATTGCTGAGTTTGTCTTGCATCTTTTTTGTGTAGGCCTTCTTCCTGATGGCGCTGTTTAGGGCCGTGCGCGTCGTGTTGCGCGTTTCCACGTCGCCAGATTTGAAACCAGCATCCCGTTCATGCAGATGTTGGTTTTGTTTCAGATGGTTATGTTTCAGATTGTATGGATGGCTTTCTACTTGTTTTTCATGTGTTCTTTTTAGCGGTGCCAGACTGTGTGTTTGTCCTTCCGTCCATCCATCCGTCCGTATGAGCAAGGCATAAACAGCTGGAGGTGATTGCAGCACAAGGATGCAACTAAGTACACTAATTACACACAAACAGTAGAGGGACACTCAAATAGCTGAACCTGAGGGCCACATTACAAAAATGGCAAGGGGCCAGGGGCCAGTTGATAAAATGACCCCCAAAATATATATTTTTCTTTCAATTAGTCACCCCATGGAGACTTGAATTCATTTAAAGACACACACACACACACACACACACACACACACACACACACACGGCCAACAAAGTCACTACACTCGTCAAGAGTAGTACTGCCTGAATACCAGCGCCCACAAAGCAAATAGCGCTGTACCGCCTGAATACCAGCGCCCACACAACAAATAGAGTAGTGCCACCTGAATATCAGCACCCACACATCAAATAGAGTAGTACCACCTGAATACTAGCACTCACACATCAAATATAGTACAGCCTGAATACCAGTGCCCACACATCAAATAGAGTAGTGTCGCCTGAATACCAGCACCCACACATCAAATAGAGTAGTGCCACCTGAATACCAGTGCTCACACATCAAATAGAGTAGTACCGCCTGAATGCCAGTGGCCACACATCAAATAGTGTAGTACTGCCTGAAAACCAGCATACACTCATCAAACAGAATAGTACTGCCTGAAAACCAGCACACACTCATCAAATGGAGTAATACTGCTTGAAAACCAGCACACTCATCAAACAGAGTAGGCACCGCTTACTCCATAGAGTTAAAAATAATAGAGAGGGCACCGGATATCCCCTCCCATCCACTTGCATTGAGTTGCTCACACAGCGCATGGGCCGAAATCACCCCTTCTTCCGGGTTGTGAAATGTGGTGGGCGAGGCCTATTTTGTGTCACAGAAGCGCGCAGCCCCGTGCGCAAGCTCGTGCGCACGCTCGTGAGTCGAGCCCATTGGTCGAAACCGTTTTTGCTCGTTTGTGACAGAAGCCCCAGGCCGGCCGTTTTAAGCTGCAGTACCTCAAATGGCCAGCATGTCCATTCCGCTTCAATGAAACCACTGGGTCCTGGGGGCTTGGCTTACTCACACTGATCTGTTGTTTGTTTGTTTTGACCTGTGTGGTGGGATGATCTCGTAGTCTGTTTTATGGTTAGTCATGAGCTATGATTCACACATATTTATTTTATTTTAAAAAAATCAATACAAATATGTTCAAACAAAATGACACTGTTGGATGATGGAGTGAAAAGCTTTAGAAATGTGTAATTACATTATTTTCCATTAGTTTGTATTAATCTTTTTTTTAAATATAGTGCCAAACTACAAGTTGTCTAAACAAATAAGGACTCCAGACCAAACCAGGCAACTTATACAATTCAGAGCAGAAAACAAGGAATTCAGTGACCAGCTGTATCCGCTCTCCAAAATACAGTAACTGTGATAATAACCATGATTTAATTTAATCTCCAACAGTGTTATTGTTCATGTTGATGGTCAGGCCAAAAAAGCTATAATTGTTCATTCACACTTAAACACGCACACACACAAACACACAATCATGGGTACTGTAAATGGAACTTGCTGCAACTCAACTAATTGATGGTTATACTTAGGTCCAGCTGCTATTCTGTCAGCTCCTTTTGGAAGACTTCAAGTTAACAATAGAACTAATCAACTTCAGTCGATTTAACTGCTGCAGAGTATAAAAAACAAGTCCTTTCCCTTTCCCATACAGCTCACTGTCCACCCATATGCTAATTTTTTAATATAGAAATAGACATTTTATCAAATATAACACTTAAAATCAGCTGAAGTACATCAATAGTCAGGTATTGTTCCGGTTTACTGCATTTTGCTGTATAATGTATCGTACCTTATTCATGATTGCTCAATTTTCATGTCTTTGCTGCTACTGTATGCTACTCTATTGTGAAAGCACATGACTTTATTATTTTTGGGTAATACACAAGATTTTTCTGAATTTTTACCTTGTTAAAGTGAGGTGAATATATTTCTGATGTTGAACAATTGCCATTAAAGAAGATGCAGACTGGGAGTTGGGAGTTGTTTGAAATCTATCCTCTGCAAGAGAAATGAATTTGAAATATTGTATGGCCATTGTCTTATAATGACTGTCAAATAGAAATTCCTGGCCCTAACAAAGCACTAAAGGAAAGTTACTGTGCCTCGAGTTAAATAAAGGAAGGTATGCTGCTTAGGAATGAACCAACTCTGACTAAAAATAAATAATAATGTTAAGTTGACCCTAACAAGTAAGTAGGGTCGGAGAGGCTTGTTGTCGGTATCAGCCAAACCTAATAAAAGATGCATCATATCCCATGATCAAATATATCCAATCACAATAACCAATAACAAGGAGTTGCAAAGGGTACAGCTGACTGAGACACAGCTCAATCTCATCCTATAAATATAGCTGAACTGACCAGCTGGGTCTTCTGGAGCTCATACATGAAGATTGACAGCCGCCAGATAGCTTGCAGATGTTGCAGGTGGCAAGGCTGACCTCCCATGTCTGCTGGGTAATTCCAGGAATGTGAACGGGGGTGGTAGTGACAGGCAGGGTCAGGTGTATAGTGCTTTCGCCCACTCCTCTCTATCCCTGCAAGTGTGTGTGTGTGTGTGTGTGTATGTGTGTGTGTGTGTGTGTGTGTGTGTGTGTGTGTGTGTGTGTGTGTGTGTGTGTGTGTGTGTGTGTGTGTGTGTGTGTGTGTGTGTGTGTGTGTGTGTGTGTGTGTGTGTGGGGGGGGGGGGGTGGTTGTGTTATACTCTGAGTAATCTCTCAAGAACAGCTTCTGCACTGCGTTGGAATCTGTCGGGGAGGTTCGTCATAACATGTGCGCATGGGCGTGCCTTCAGATCAGGAAGCAGGCCGCGCTTTACCCAATCAAATGTAGTGGGCGGGATTCACGTGTCCGTCGATCCTTCCTAGCCTGGTAAACCCCCCCTCCCTCCGGAAATCTCATTTGCATTTGGTTTCAGGAAGGAGGGTCTGGGATTGCTCACAGAGTAAAGCTGCCCGAACCGCTGCGCATACGAACCAATCAGCGGCTGCTAGGGGCGGGATCATCCAATCACCTGCCTAGTAGCTTGAAAAAATTAAACTCCGTCTGTCATCGATTCTGCGCCCGGAGTCTCAGATGCAAGTACGCTGTGAAACAAAATGTGTGTCGCAAGCTTCTTCCATTTGACGGAGTGAGGTTAGATCCTTCCCCCCTCGAAACAAACCGAAACTAATTTAACAATAGCGTCCGCGGAGCAGACAAAACCACGGAAAGATATTCACATTTTAACTTGCTCTTTCATCATAGAAACAAGTGGGCTTATAACCAATACGATCCATGTTCTCTGGGAGAAGTGGTGTTAGTGTTCCGTGTAGAAATATTGTTAGTGGGAATGAAAACATAGTCGCACCAACCGGAAGTGATGCGCTGAAGGCATACAACAAACACCGGTTTCCTTGCGCTCTGGCGTTACGTTTTCTTCCGCCCAGAGCCAACAGACATAGAACAAACAGCAGAGGGCGCTGTTTTTCATTTTCAGTTGGCGATGGGTTCCCAGATTGTACTCTGAGTAAAATGTGCACTGTGGATTTTAATGTGTGCCATTCAAGCAAGATTTTTTAATGTATGTATTAACTTCCTTCTTGGCTCAAGGCATCCTAACATATACATTGCTGTATATTGGATAGCGTGACACACTGTATCAACGCCTTGCTGGCCTTAAGTCTGAATCGCTCATGTGTACAAGCCCAAACCCACCGTGCACCCATGAGCCAATCTCAATATAAGATTTTATATAGTTTATAGTTATAGTTTTACCAAGCAAAACACTTAAAATCAGCTGAAAGTACATCATTAGTCAAATATTGTTCCGATCCACAGGGCTCTTTATTCACTTCACTTTGCTGTACAATGGATCGTTCCATATTCATGATTGCTCTGATGACATGTGGTTATTGTAAAAGCACATTACTTTATAACTTTTTTATAGCTTTTTTTCTGGAATGTTCCCTTGTTAAAGTGAGTAGAATATACATTTCTGATTTTGAGAAATTGGCATTGAAGATACATGAGAAGATGCAGGCCACTATTGAGAGTTATTGGGTTATTGGAAATCAATCCTCTGCTAGATACATTTATTAATAATACTGTATGGCCCTTGTCTTATAATGACATGTCAAATTGAAATTCCTGGCCCTTAAGCTCCAATTAAAAGGTACTGTGTCTCTACAGTTGAATAAAGGCATGCGTGTTAATCTTTAATAGAAATTGAGCTGACAATGTAGCAGTGTTAATTAAAACAATGCACCAGATTTGAAGCACAGTGGAAATATATAGGATAATGGAGAAGGTAGGAGTGTATTCCAACAGCGCATCTACTAGCAACCTCTGTAGAATTGTATTTTCAAATTAATAATGATGACCATAATTAGCATTATCTCTACCAAGACCTGTGAACCGCTATTCCAATTCCTATTGTATCATTTCCTGAGACATTGAGACCAGTCTTCCCAGAGGATTTACTCAACTTCCAAAGCATTTTGTCTAGAGGACCACCAGCAGCAATATACTGTATGTCATTGTTATTCACACCCTTATGATACATAAACAGACCATTTTCCCATCGATGGGTTTATATTTATACTTCACATTTGTTTCCATTTTCTGCAAAGTCATTGAAATATTACTAAACGTACCTGTATCACTGTGCTGTTTACAATTAGAATTCATGGTTTGCACTTTATTCACATTTCATTCATAAATGTATATTTTTTCCAGGGACTATTTTGGCCAAGACTTTTCTAATCAATCTGCACTTGGATTAAGTAAAAACACTACTGCAGTAACGGCAGTAGTGTTGAACTATCAGTGGTAGACATGTATGCTTTTAAGGGTGAACTTATGAGTATTTAAATGTGAGCCTAAACAAATGTAACTTTGTAAATGTATCATTCAAGATTTGAGCATAAATGAAAAGGAAATGCATTTCATTGTATGTGGTCTCCCCCAGGGTCCAGGTCTTGTTTTTTCCTTTTAAATTCTGAATGCTTCATTTGGCAATTTGATTACACTAATCATATTGCATAATCAAAAGTGCCAGACACACGTGACAATTACACGTTTAGTCAAATAAATAAAAACAGTCTAAATCTCAAGGTTTAAGACAAACCCCTCAGTAATTGTAGGCTAAGCAGACTCATTATGCAGTGGTCTTTCTAAGCCTCAGTAATGATATAGGATGCTGCCATGGGCAGACCCCCACCCCCCTTACATTGGTTGCCTAGATACCTTGTTTCTGTACCACATTGATTAGATACTTATAGTATGAACATCAAACAGTGGGCAGCTTTTCAACACATTGCATTTGTTTTAGTTAATTATATTGTTATTCCATGTACACGTCTGCTTTGTGTCTGCATTGTGCCAGATTATAATGTCTGGGCTACACCCGACGCATCAATGCACGCCACGTGAGTGGAATTTACTGTGCACTTGCTATGTGTCTGGAAGGCTCCAATGGATGTAAATTGTACCAGTCACACCAGACATGCTTATAGCACAAGCCTGCACGCGCATGTTCTAGGAATCTCATTGTCAAGAAAACTCCAATTCACTAAGCTGGTCGTGAATAACGTGTGAATAAAGTTAGCAAAGGAAGGTGTATTTTCGATTAGCACAATCTCACGTGCGATTCACCAAAAGCCGTGTACAGCCTTCATTTGTGTGTATCGCGGCTGTAGCTCATTTTTTCCTGACAGTCACGAGCGTGCTCCCATGTAGATCATCCACGCCCCATTTAACACCATAAAAGGCAACCGGGAACTCTAACATTAGACCACAAACGTCATCATGCTTCAAAATGGACAGATATACAAGCTAACTACGCATCGCCTTGACAACTTGTAGATCAGATTATTTAGAGTCCCTCACGCGATGGATCCACTGCACTTTATAAGTAATAGCGTGTAATGAGAATAAGAAGTTAATTTGTAAACTTCAACCTCACGACCAAAGGCTTATAATACTTGGCAAGGATATTATATAAGCCCTTTCTACTGACCAAATTGCTCACTCATCTTTGCCAAGGTAAAAAGATAATGCTGGAATCTGCAGATAGGTGAAGTCTGGGCGTGATGGATGCTAACTGTGCACATCAGCAGTGTTGAGGGAAAGGGCAGAAGATCAGCAGTTTTTACTATTAAAATGTCAGTGAGGAGATCAGCAGTTTTTACTATCATAATGTCAGTGCTATTAGCGCTAGTTGGTCTGTCAACAAACATACAACATACCTGTACACACCATAGACTGTAAAAAATAATGGACAAAGCGAGGCCATTGGTTTCTTCAGACCGTAAATGAAGCCGATTGTTCAGGAATTTCAAATCCGCCATATTTCAATATCGCGTCATATCCTGCGCAATGCAACCAGACCATTATTGGTTGGGTAGCTTGTCAATCAAGAGCGGGGACGGGGAATGAATGCTATTGGTTGCGTAGCTTGTCAGTCAAATTATCCCGCCCCTCCTAGAGCATAACCTACTAATTTTGAAATAAATGGGACCATAATTTACCAAAACGCATATCATGATGATTGAAAGGAGACTTTAAACTAGCGACTGGAAGCATATAGTAAGAAAATCAAGTCTAAAGTTTGTCAAAAACCCATCCGCTTGCATTAAGATACATTCTTTCTGACACCAGCAGGGGTAAAACCGCGAAACTACAGGTCATTCATATGAACTGTCACTTGAACTCTCTTCCTATTTCGATTCAATTTCAAAGCAGGAAGCTGTACCCTTGGTACACACACACACACACACACACACACACACACACACACACACACACACACACACACACACACACACACACACACACACACACACACACTCATACTCTCACACACACACACACACACACACACACACACACACACACACACACACACACACACACACACACACACACACACACACACACACACACACACACACACACACACACATTATGTGTATGTTTTATAGAAGCATACAGTGCATACTTACAGTACAGTTCATACATGGAAAGTGTAGATAAATGTTAGTGCATGTATGTATGTATGTATGTACTGTATGTACTGTATGTATGTATGTATGTATGTATGTATGTATGTATGTATGTATGTATGTATGTATGTATGTATGTATGTATGTATGTATGTATGTATGTATGAATGATGTGCACGTTCACTCGCACACACGCACGCACGCACGCACGCACGCGCGCGCACGCACACACACACACACACACACACACACACACACACACACACACACACACACACACACACACACACACAACACACAACACACAACACACAACACACACACAGAGAGAGAATTGGCTGAGAAAGATAAGCAGTAACTTCACTCCCAGTGCTCTCCATTCCCCGTCAGTGTGTGCACGGTTCTTCTGATCTCCTCCCTCTTAAGTTCATCTCAGCTGATCCTGTCCCCGATATGCTGCTGAAATGCAGAGGGATCAGGCTGATTAGACTTGTGAAGCAGTGTCATATTGCTGAAAGTGTAACTACAGCAGCATCAACCCCCAGCACTGCAAACAGAGATGATGAAAGGTTTGTGTGACATACCGCTGAGATAATGCGGCATCCAAATGAAGATGGAGTCTTTTTTTCTCCAAATGAGATATCCACCATTTGAGAAATGTGACTGCCGCTCCCAGCAAAATGATTGCTTGCATGACAGAAACCCATTGGTGACTGTAAACTGATTTGCATAGAATATAGCAAGTATGGACAATTATTATTATTATTATTTTTTTTTTTTTCAGTCTCATCTCTAAATAATACACATTGGTTAACATGAATACACAACATATTCATATGCATACATTAAATATGTTGCTATTAATCCCATACCGGATAGGATGATAAACTGTTGTCTAACATACACATTTCTGTTACTAATATTTAAAGATGAAAGCTGTAATATTGACTGTTAGAAAGGCTTTTCATTCATGTTTTACTCTCCTACAGATTTTGTCCAAAACTCCCACAAATTGGTACACATTATCTCTGGGGTCATATGATCAAAGAGTGTAAGTTTGATTTTTCAGATTTGGCTATGGCCAAAGTTTGCGGGCCCTGGGTAGGCAACCCTGCCTGGCCACCTGATTCGGATTCTATCAATGCATTGAATGGGACATTATCACCTTTTATTAGACCATTGAATGGGCAAAGTAGGCGACATACTGACCTACCCACGATTTATCAGACCATTCATTGGGTGTTATCAAGACATACTGACCTACCAACGGAGATGACTTAAATAGTTCAGTTTCGGTTTTGGTTTTGGTTTTGGTTTCGGACCATGACGGAGGCGCGCAGTCTCAGGCGAACTGGAACCCCGTGAAGGACCACCGAGGGAGCTAAAGCGACAGAGTTGCCGTCCTGAACGGTGTGACGTTCGCCTGAGCCTACTCAGCGCCGTTGGAGTTATGTACCGATAGGCACAGAATCGTAAATTATGTTGTGGGGACTGCTTCGCCTCCAAGTAGGTCAGTAGCTCCTGATTACGCCCAATGAATGGTCTGACAAATCACGGGTAGGTCCGTAGATTGTCTACTCGTCGCCTACTCGCCCATTTAATGGTCTGATAAAACGTGATAATCTCCCATTCAATGCATTGATAGCATTCTAAGCCGGTGGCCTGGTAGAGACCTGTGCTCCGAGGAGCACACTTTTCTAGTTCAGTCCTACCTATTATGAAGAAAACATGGAGACTGGTATTTAAATAATTGGGTCTCAGCAGTAAAGCCAGTGCTTGCATCACACATTACATGAACAAAATAAGAACATTATAATGAGACTTAAAATAAATAAATAAAGACATTAAAGGGATAGTAAATAAAATGTATATATAAAAATTAAAAAAATCCCATCGATTAGTCACCCCATGGAGACTTGAATTCATGGATCTAAGCCAATAATTTGATCACCGGCAGCGGTTCCGGTAGGAGACACAAAGAGTCTCATTTGTGTCTCTTACCGAAACCGCTGCCCACCGGGCAAGTCTCCAAAATGTATTTTTTGTTGGGGTGAACTATCCCTTTAAATATTTACTTTATTTTATTTGTTTAATTACCACAGACACATTGATGACTCAGATACAGATACATATATTGTACTAGCATAAAGATAAATCATCCAAAGCTCCTTCATAGCCATGTTTCTGTCAGGATTATTGATCCTAATGCATTCAAAAGCGCTGAAGGTGAGTAATTCAAAAAGCCTTGGGTGAAAAAAACCCATATAGCTCTTTAAAGCTGTGAGACTGACAAATCAAAATAGCATTTAGCATGTTCAACCTCAAACATTACTTAATTATTGTTCTCTGTATGGAGGTGGAATGAAACACTTTTCACGCTATTTTTCACCACTATTCATGCTTATAGGTGCTACTGTATGTACTTTATATGCTGTAGATTGTCCCCATTACTCAGATGGCGTCCGCCCGTTCTGTCCCAAACCCGTCTTGTGTGACCCATATTGCTGTGTGCAGAGCCGAACGGCAATTCAGACGGACCAATGGTTTCAGAGAACTGAAAACCCAGGAATATATTGTAGAAGGAAGGAAGGACGGGCGGAAAGAAGGAGGGGAGGACGGGCGGAAAGACGGGCTGAAGGAAGGGGTCGCTATGGCGACCCCGATGGGAATTAGCTGAAAGAAGAAGAAGAAGAAGAAGTAGTATAAATGGAACGACATTTGTTCTATATCTACTACAACTAGCCTTCTACTACTACACTTCTCAAATTCTCAGTGCTAATTTAACTCTGAGGAAATGGACCGACCGTGGTTTAATCAATTATGTATTGATTACCTGCTGTAGTTTGTATTTTACCATGCCACCTTTGGTGCTGGTACAAAGCGGCAGAAGGTGCCAGCACAGTTAAACATTAAGCGGTGTCTCAACAATGTTGACTCTCACTCCCCTAGCTAGCGTCACATGCTGCTAGGCATTTGGCAGGCTCCTCCACTGGGTCCACTTTGGTGAAGATGCAGCCAAGAAGGGAAAATAAACACAACCAAATGTCTGACTTGAGGCAATGATGTATGAGGGGATACACACACGACTTTGACAAACAAATTAGTGTGCAGATGAGGAACAAAAGATTAATCTGTGTAATTGTCATCAACATGGTGATAAAGTTGGACCTACTGTACAGTATGTATGCCGGTCTATATCACACGTCAAATATGTACAGCATAGTCCGTCTGTGTAGGTGCTTTAGGCTTGCAGCAAAGTGTTAGTACAAATGCAAGTCAATCAGTGTTTAAAGGGACACTTCGCCGACCAGATCTTATTTTAATGAAGTTTAGGACTCAAGAAACAAGATCCTGGGTTTTTTGTGTATAATCTGTGTTTTTAGATATCCAACCCCCCTTGCAGAGTGAGGCATTACTTTACCTGAGTTATCTTCTGATAGTTATACTTGAATGTTGACATGAAATAATAATCCTGTGTAGTGTTTCATAAGCGCAAGCGTGAAAAAAAAATACAGCGTGGAGTGGCAGCGCTGGTAAACAAACACCGTCACGAAAGGCTAGGATCATAAGGATTCGACAGTGATGTCACTACAATGCGACACGGAAGTAGAACTGCATAAAGATACCAAGGATTTGTCAGTGATATGACATCACTAACGAATCCTTGGACATATATGTAACTAGATGAACGTGTGCGAGGTACAAGTTCTTCAGCCAGTGTTGCCAGATATTGTGAGATAAATAAGCAACCAGGTCTATGAAAACAAGCCCAAAAGAAGATAACTAGGCCAAGAGCACTTTACTTAGACATGGGATATTATATATTTGAAAATTGCCGATCTACAAGCTCACAACGCTTCGCGACCCATTGTGAGCTTGTAGATCTGCTATTTACAAAAAAATGTTGAGGGGGAAAAAGTGCAAAATGTGGAATATTTTTACACATATTTGTTAGGGGCTCCCTGGCACAAATTATAATTTCAGATGGGGGTCTGTGGAAAAATACATGAACATGTTTGAGAACCACTGGTTTAAACAACAATCAAAACATTTGGAAACAAGCCCAAATATCAACTACATTTTAGAAAGAAGCCGCTTATAATAAGCAGACATGGCAACACTGGCATGCTGTTTGGATGTTATTGTTGGAGATCACACCCACATGCAACCTCCCCTGCCACAAGGAGGTGCAGTGCACCAAAGCATTATGGTCATTGTAGTAATGCAGCAGTCCAGTCAAACCCTAGTCAAACACACAGATTTCATTATTTTTCTGGCCATAGGGTGCACATTTTAAATTGTGCTACTGTTATCTACTACAAATACTATTACCATTGAGTGATTGCAGTTTCTTCCAGGGGTGAAATGCTCCTTTAAGCAGCCCATAGGCTAGGTTGACTTCCTATTTTATCATTGGTCTACATTGCTGTGGAAGTGTAACTTTAAAATACATTACCACCCCCTTCTTTGTGTGGCATATACTTCTTTATGTAGTATTTCCTGGGAAGAATACCCTACTTGTTTTCTGGCTACCCACAATCCCCACCGGAGTCGATATCTCTAGTCTAATATCCTTTGAAACCACAGGACCTGTTGCAGCGGAGACTTGCCTGTCCCCAGCCATCTGCCCAAATGTTGAACTTGCACTGATGGAAAAACAGAACAAACAAAACAACAACAGACATCCGCTCAGTTAAACACACGGTCAAGTTAAATTCCTTTTTGCCATTCGCTCACTGTCACAATGTGGTGGTACAGAGAGAGACTGCTTGGTCTTGTATGTTTATCCTCTAGTGTGGGCCCATAATGCTTGCAGAGTTGTTGGTTACTGGTGGTTAATGAGGACACTGACACCTTGTTGGAGGGGTGACAATAAAAGGACAGCTTGTGATCCTACGCTTGTGATCCTACCCAGAAATTAGTCATAGTCTTGGCGGTGTCATTAGATTGTCCTTTTGTTGACAATATTCATTTTTTATTTTCTTTGATTTTCAGTGTCGGAAATAATTATACATACATGACCATGGTACACTGTGAATCCAAGATTATGTCAGACTTACTGGGCTCCTATTAAACAACAACAACAACAGCAACAATGGCATCTCTTTTGTCTCCAAGAAGGGAGCTCTACCGGGGAAGGATATCACGGGCCAAAAGCGAGCCCCCACTCAAGATCAAAATGGACGAGTTGAGGGTGATAATTAATATGGACACGGATCGAGAGATTGTAATTTCAATGAGACATAAGAAACTAACTACCGAGATGGACCTGGAAACCGTTCTCTGTGTTTTTGTATGGGCGCGACAGTGGAGAATCCAACAAAATCCAGGGGAGTGGTGTAAATAACTGGTGGAAGTCACAGGAAATCGATGGTTCTCTGGGGATGTCACACATTTGTAATGAACCATTTGGTATGAACAGTACGGTAAGCAATCTTTTTTTTAATCAACTTCCATCGATGCGCTCTGCACTCAACAAGGGACTTCTTTCCAGAGTATGTAGTTTCTATTCTCTCTCTCTCTCTCTCTCTCTCTCTCTCTCTCTCTCTCTCTCTCTCTCTCTCTCTCTCTCTCTCTGGTGTGTCACTTTAACATCACAAATGTGCCGGAAAAGTTGACATGTTATCTTATTACGCGTGATGTTCTTTTGCCAGAAATTTGTGTTCTCCAGAGTTTATACAAATAAGTGAGTTTGTGAAGTATTACATATACTTGAATAAATAGCCTATGTTTAACAGAGCTGTGTAACCTTGCAACATTTATTTTTTCTTAAATGTGTTTCCCACGATTTTGTAACCCTATTTTTTACACCCAGTGCCAATTGTCTATGTAATCCTGGGCACTACCTTCCCTCTGCCAACCTAGGGAGGCCAGGGCCGAGCTCATGCCTCCTTCAAAAGCATGAGAGCCAACTGACCTTCTTGTCACCTGACAGGGGAGAGTTTCCCTGGTTGGACGTAGCGCGTGGAAGGAACACGTTATTCCAACCAGTTCCTTTCCCCTCCATCAGGCGCCCCGGCTGGCCAGGGGGAGGCAGTATAGTGACCAGGATTACTGCATGTTTTTGTGAGGGTACCTACCCTAGGGGACACGGGGAGAACATGCAAACTCCACACAGAGAGGCCCTTTCGCCAACCCCACCTAGGGTATGGGCACTGATGACCTTGCAACAGTGAAATCAAATAGAGAGTAAACCTGAAAAGTGGGCTCCTCTGAGCGCAGGGCTCCGCCAGGCCGGATTGCCTAACCAGGGCCTGCACATTTTAGAGGCAGTCATAACCAATTGGAATGTAATCTGATCAATCTTAGTGATACGTCTTGATCAAATACCCCAGATATTATATATACCGATTTGTATGAGTTTTGGACCACATCTGTATAGTAGAAGCAAAAAGTGTGTTTAGATAAAAAACGCAAAGTAGCGGAAAATCTTGTCAGGTGAAAATGAGTGTGGCCTATGTAGTTGCATCATCAAAATATTTGTTATTGTTCGACCTACGGTTCAAGAGTTGTAGGTCAAAATGTGAAGCAGCATGTTTTAGCACCACCATGACGACGTAAAATAAATGTGGCAGAGGTTCTTCCTTGGCCTACTGGGAGTGTGCGTGCACAGTTCAATGTTGATCGGTCCAACAGTGCCGGAGACTAACTGTTCACAGTCACACGCACAAACACCCGGCCGGACGATTACAAAAAAGTTTGAATGTCTTTGAACAAATTGTCTTTTACTTTGGAAATCGTAGATATTTTTTGGGAGTTCGGAGATATCTATTTTATAGGGTCAATCAAATGAGACTTCATTTCTCACACTTATTTCCTCTTCCTCATACTGTATACTTACACAATCAAACACTGTCACAAACAACATTCATCAGCCCACAATTGTTTAAATTCCACAAACATTAGATCATTTGCAAGGCACAGTCCTTTGACTCATAACTGTTGTAGTAGGCACCCATAATATGTACTTTATTTCATAGCATGAATCATTAATTTTTGATGGGTGTGCACTTCCAGCACCTCACTTTGCCTTTCAGCCGTCTGCCAGCACAGAACATCAAGCAGCTTGTGGATGAAAAACCAAGGGGATGGATTGCTGTCGGGCTTCAACCACCCACAGGGGCAAAGGTGTCATTTACCTAATATAACACATAAAGCCACTGGAGGGATTGCCTTTGAACTCGGGTGTTGTGAACAGCTGTCTGTCTGTCTGATGTCTGTGTGTCTGTCCGTCTGCACACACGCTCTCTCTCTCTCTCTCTCTATCTCTCTCTCTCTCTCTCTCTCTCTCTCTCTCTCTCTCTCTCTTGGAGAAATTGATGATTGATGGGTGGGCTTATTGTCTTGACATTTTGTCATAAAGCAATGCTTTCTTTTTTGCTTCAACAAAGTGGCTCCTCTGACTCAGTACTTGAAAAATATATCTATATTTATTTATTCACTCATTTATTGCGCCTCTTAGATATACAGAAGGGACTATTTCCTACCTGTCTCTTCTGACAGGGGTGTATCTAGTTTATTCTTTTATCACTTAAGAAATGACAATTTTTTTTGTCAGCACATAGCAGATGGGAGATCATTTTAGTTAAACTTACGTTAGCCTATGTTACAGCAAGGCTCCATTTTAATCTGTTAACCCAGACTGCCAATGACGACTTTGACGACTTTTTTGTTTTCAGTGGTTTTCCACCAGATGGCGCCGTTCTCTATCACCTTAGTGACCATTTTGTGGTGAGACATGATATATTCAACAGCCTGTAAACAAGGGAAGGGGGAGTCACGGTGAGTTTTTATTTTCTTTGTCACGGCAGCACAGTGACACCCTCCGTGTTTAGCAACCGTCGGACGATCGATCATACATGTATATAAATATTCTGTGACCAGTTGAAAAGGTAAGAAAAACGTGCATTTTTTACGAGATATGCTATATTCATCAGCCTGTAACAAGGGAGGGGGTAGTCGCGGTGAGTAGAACCTTTCGTGTTTACCAACCGTCGATCATCGATCATACTGGTTATAAATATTCTGTGACCAGTTGAAAAGGTAAGAAAAACTAAAATCGCCGGCAGTGGGCAAACGCAGCCAGAAATAAGTCTGGCAGTGAATGAGTTAAGAACAAAACTATTGAAAGTAACGCAATACTGTAACTCAACTAGTTTTTGCCATAACTAGCAGTGTATCTCATTACTTTTTCCAGTTCAATAGCACAGGTACAATTACTGACATTTAAAATGACTCCTTACCTTATAAAAAAAAAAAAAAAGTCATTAACTTCAGCGGACTGTAACGTGTATTATAATCAGACTCAACTCTTACTTTAACCTCAGCACAGTGAGCATGTTGTAAGGTAGGCTAAGTAACTTGCGAGTTGGGTGGGAGGGAGAGGGAGTGGGCGAGGGTAATATGTTTATACCCCCCTTTTTCTGAAGTACCGTATATCCTGTAAACTGTTGTCGGTATGAACAATAAAAAACTATAAAACAAAATAACAAAATAAAAAAAACTAGAGAGAAATGAAAAGGTTACCAAAGACTGGACGAAGAAGGGGGTCATCTTCCTTCAACCCTTTCTCCTCCTTCTCACAATGTCTCACCTCTCTAGAGCAGTGCAGTGGTGGTGAGAGGGCTCAGAGGCCAATAGCTAAACTATCTGACACTTGATCAAGCCTGGGTCAGAACAGAGATGAGTTCACCTGACGGTTACAGTATGTGCTCCACCTTGAACGTACATATTTTTTTTGGCCTTACCCTTTGACACTTTTACCAGGCCCAGTGCTTCTCTTCAGTTTGTGATTTGGTCGGTGCTGTACGTTGTCTTGGCTGGTGATGAACAGTGCTGAATAGGATACCTTATTTTCTCTTCAAAGGATTTTCTTTTTTAATTCTGCATTTTGTTGTGCACGTTGTTACTTTTCTTTAATGTGTAGGGTAGTTGGTTTGTGTGTACCTGATGTCTGATCCTCTCTTTTTGTCCTGAACACACAGGCCTTCAAGTATTCCTACTGTATATGACAACAAACTTAACTTAAGCCCCATACTCATCGCATGACAAATAGCTAAATTGACCGATTTAGATGATTGGTAATGTCTTTTGATTATTGTTAATCATTAATATTTATATAAGTGCATATAACTATAATAATACAGTGTTATACACAGATTGTAATGCGTTATAAGTAGCTATCCTCCTATAATTTCACAAGCCTCTGTGGCCGTCGTGTCAGCAAAACTGTGTGCCCGTTTCTCCTCACTGGCTGGAGCAATTGATCTGAATTTGCACACAGCCATTCACCATTACGATCTGAACGCAACTGCGAAGCCCGTTTCTCAATTTCATCAAATCTCAGCTGTTTATTAGCATTTTAAAGAACAACGGGAGATCAAACTGTGCATGCGTCGACGGGACGCGCGGGACGGGACGTGCGACAGGACGCGCAATAACCCCACGTTTGCAACTTCTTTCGCCTGCACACTTCACCAGGTATGGTCTAGTGTTTATAATGCATTAAAGAAATGGGCTTCATAGAAAGTGTTAGTAGTATTTGGATTTTGTGTAGAAACAGGAACTCGGTTTGGCTCTTCCCCTTTCTTAGTCCACTTCCTCGTGGGTTCTGTGTTTATTCCTACAAACAACAACATTACACGTTTAAGGCAGTGGTGCTGATTACTGTGATTAATAAAACACTAGGTGAGGTGCGCAGGCAAAAGTAGTTGCAAAAGTGGGGTTATTGCACGTCCTGTTGCGCGTCCCGTCCCGTAGGACCCCCCTCGTCTCGCGTGTCCCGTTGCGGCCCCCCCCACCGGAGCCGTCCCCCGTCGCCAACACACACACACGCGCACACGCACACGCACACACCCTCATGCGGCCAGAGCTGTCCCATGTCGCGTGCATACACGGCCGCGGAGGCGAGTGTTCTGTGTGTGCAACAGTGTAACGCTGTGGGGCTGTAGATGCGACGCATGCGCACACACAGAGCCAGCGTGTATCCAGCGACGCATGCGCAGTTTGATCGGTGCGCACACACAGAGCCAGCGTGTATCCAGCGACGCATGCGCAGTTTGATCGGTGACACGACCCACCCAAGACCCCACCCAAGACAGACAGAGGTTACTCAAATTGTAGGAAGATTATAGGAAGATAACAATATGAGTATTGGGACTCAAATGAATGAAGCCATCTCAGGAATTCTCCATTTTAGTTCAACATGCTATCATAAATAATGTGTTACATAAGGAAAACATTCAGAGTGGGTCAGCTTGGTAATGACCCAACAAGATGGGGGTCCTCTGTAACACCAAGGACATAACATATTAACATAATGTAGACCTTGAGCTGGGATCTTGAAGTAGCTATGTTGGTTATGTACTGCACATGCACCAGGGTCGTACATTATGTTGAAAACCTATGGAACGATTGTGGAGGGGTCATGGATGAATTAAATGGAATGAAAAGTGGAGGGTCATGAAGGAATGAATGAAATGGAATGAATAGTGGAGGGTCATGAAGGAATGAATGAATTGTGGCGGGTCATAAATTAATTTGTTTATTGAGTATACTGGTTACACACTCCAGTCAGTCGGCTTTAACAATACACATAGATTATGCAACTATACCCCCCCCTCCCGCAAAATTGTTCAGATAGTTTGCACACCAATGACAGAGAGAGAGAGAGAGAGAGAGAGAGAGAGAGAGAGAGAGAGAGAGAGAGAGAGAGAGAGAGAGAGAGAGACACTATTATGACAGCTTGTGATCAAAGTGAATGAGTCATTCATGAGATGTAATGAGCTGCCCTTCTTCTCCATTTTGTACTCTCATGACAACATATGAAACTACGTTTGAATATTTATAGCAAACTTTTCAAACACTGCCTCCCCATTTTTCTTTTCCTTTCCTTTTTTTTATAGTACACCTTATGACATGTTGATCCCGCAGGCTCAGGTGGGCGATGCAAGCTAGAAATGGGTCATTTATATTAATATTAATTTAATAACACAGAATAAACTTTCCACTTTACCCAAGTACTGTAGCTGTACCATCCATGGTACAACCAAATGTCAACATCACTTTAAAATCCTTTAGTCTATCACCACGTATAGGTACACCTACATTGTACGAAAGCAATTTTCAATTCAACATAAATACATACATATACATTCAACATATTAATATACTAGACCGGTGCTCGGCAATGACGCAAGCTGGGGAACAATGCAACAATAAGTACCCCACCCGGTTATTCAATACCCGTTGTACCCGTGTCTACAGCCTGGTATGTCTTCTTTCTAATGGTCTACCTTTCTCTCATACTAATGCACTAATTTGAGGCATTGGTGAATTTAAACACATTTTAGCACTACTCGGACATGTCTTGACAGGTGATTGCCATGAACATTAGAGATCCTGACTGAAAAATACTATTGTATTGTATTGTATTGTATTGTATTGTATTGTATTGTATTGTATTGTATTGTATTGTATTGTATTGTATTGTATTGTATTACTGATGAATTCAGAACAATGGACCACAATGGAAACAAGTGGGGCTTTTTGTGTTATCCTTTTTGCATAACTTCTGACTGTACTACATACTGTTAATAAAGTACTGGATCGATCGATCGGTCGATCGGTCGGTCGGTCGGTCGGTCGGTCGGTCGATCGGTCGATCGGTCGGTCGGTCAGTCAGTCAGTCATTCCATGACACATTATTCAACGGGTGTTTCTGTGAACATTAGTTTATACACTTTATACACATTAGTTTAAACTCCATAAAGAAGTTAGTCAAATTTATAAAACATATTGTTCCGTTCACTTTTACTTTCACACAACATACAGTAGCAAGAAATTCTTATTTTCAAAGAAATAAAGTTTTATTTGAAGCAATCACAACATCTGATTAGATTACAGTTGAATGGGAATAGCATTAGGGATGGACATTTGTAAATGTGACACGTGTACGTGAAGTGCTCTGTGGTACTTTATATTATTGAATTAGCATGTCAAATGTATTCACTTATGTATCGACGTGCAAAACCACCTGCGTGAGTGCATTGTAGGATGAGTGATGCTCCTGCAACTTCTAACCCAACGTGAGTTGCATTGGGTCATAGTTTGTTATAAATACTGACTGAAACTGACTAGGCTATTGGAGCCATGCATCACTGCGGCAGAAAGGCCCGTAAAGTGATGATGCATGTGTCCTTGGCATGGTGATGGGGGGACGGGGGAGGGGTACGCTTTTGATCTCTGGAAGCATCAGCAAATAATAGCCGTCACGAGGTCAGCCGAAGGTGAAACATCAGCTGAATGTGCTGTGATCATAATTCATCGAGGCAGACTCAGGCATTTGAGACTTTTGTTAACCCTGTTAATGCAATGCATCAGCGGGTAAAGGGTTCATGTTTTGCAATAATAAAGGGCTGGAAAGTTAGGTGTTTAAGGCAGTCCAATGTCCGGCCCGGGGCCCAGTCGTGGCACAAGAGCAGATGTTATATGGCCTGCAACTTCCTTACTAAAATGTATTAGGCCTATGTACAGTATGCCCCCCCCCCCGGTACAGTCATGTGACATTCTTATATTGAGGTGTTTTGATATTAAACTGGGTCAGTTTTGTTTTTGTTTGTTTCACCCATGGTTACATTTCCCCATGGTTACAAGTCTGGAAAACGGTAGAAATGTTTTTGGTTTGTTCACAGCACAGATTAGTAGTGTCTTACATTTGGCTACATCGCCGACAAAGAAATATTCATATTGCACTATATTAAATGAAATAGCTGTAATGCAGTGCATTTGTATGTGGTCCAGACCAAAGCAGTATGACAGGAGATGCAGTCTCACAACACGTTGCACGTTGTGAGCTTGTCAATCTGCTATTTTCTGTGTAAGGATGATGGGCTTTGAGTGGTTAAAACTTATATAAAGTTATCATTGGTGTTAGTCACTGCCTGTGCACAAATGTTTTTATCAGTTTGATCAATGCGTCACTGACCTCAACCGCATCACCCGCTGCGTCCCTCCAGCTCAGATGTATCTGTCACACACATGCACGCACGCACGCACACGCACACGCACACACACACACAGAGACCCTCTACTAAACCAAAGGATACTGCAGTGCAGATGGTTCCTCATTTTGCACAGAGCATGAAGTGACACGGTGCGTGCTTACAGCTAATAAGGACTCAGTTAATTACCTTGGCTGTGTGTTGGATAGCCATGTGTCAGGAGTGGTCCAGCTCAAAAAGGCGCCCACCGAGGTTAATCGATGAACACATTTTATTATCGAGAACTGCAAGATTTCTGGACAGGAAAGCAATGACGATCCTGGCAGTTCTAGTTCAGCCTCATTTTAATTATGCCTCTTGTTTGTGAAATGGTACCACAATTATGCTTCAGACTTCTGAATCCCCCCCATGAGAATTCACCTAGACCGATGGTTCCCAAACATTTCAGCTCAAGACCCAAATCTTCCTATGACCCAAATTTCTTAAACTTTTTTTAGTTTTATGGAAAGTCTTGGTCCTTCCTTTTTTTATTTAGAAAATGTAAAACAAAAAAAAAAGGCGGAAAAATGATACACTCGTGACACATTGTTTGAGAAGCGCCGACTGGAGCCAGTTCAAGAATATAGTTTCTGGCCAAAATATGCAGCAGTGGAGGAAACTACTCCTCAGCACTGCCAACAAATCCACAAGGTCTTGGTTAAGGACCTAAACAGAGACAAGACACTGTATGTTACCTGTGAAGAAGTCTGCGTCAAAATCATCCAGAACCAGTTGGAGGAGGTAACACAACTCAAATCCTATCAGCCAGAACGACACCCGCACCCTATTGCATGCTCTCCATGTAGTAGCGCAGGGGTGGGCAACTCTGATGATGGAGAGGGTCACTATATTCTCACACTCACTCCAGAGGGCCACATTGCATAATACTGTACAGAAACCTCTTATCGCTGTATTTTAAGTAGCAAAAATAGCCGATCTACAAGCTCAAAACGCGTCGCAGCGCGACGCGAGCTTGTAGATCGGCTATTTTTGAATTTAAATCATCTGATTTGTTTTTTCTATTTTTAAATTTGAATCCTGAAAAGTAACATTTTTATTTAATTTCAAATGCATTTAGTTATACTTATGTTAACTTTTTTAACTTAAATACAAATACATTGGACATAAAAAAGACAATAGAATTTTAACACTAGTCATTAAGCTACTAATATAGACTGAAGTAATTAAAGCGGGTCATGTTTGCATGTTTGGAATTGTAACAGCTGAAATCAATAATGTATCAGTATTTCGAATATTAACTGGCCGCATTAAGTGAAGGTGGGGGCCGCATGTGGCCCCCGGGCCGCCAGTTTCCCATGTATGTAGTAGCGTCTGGCTACAAAGTGGTGATCATCATCACAATCATTTGACTTAACAAAGGTTCTCGTGCTGACTCTGGATTTGAGAAAGGACATGCATGCGCAAATGTACCAAATAATGTGGCACACAGAACAGGACAAAAATTCTAGACCTCACCAAACTATGCAATCACTCTGCTATAGTGTTTTCCTTGAATGGCTTGTACTGTACGTGTTCACTGGGTCTAAACTTGTTCATGTGCAAGAGTGCTTTGCTGGTGGTCAAACTGTGCTGATGTGGCTCCCTCACACTGTCTGATACATGCAAACACAGACATAACACACAAGTCATGCTAAAATGTGTTGGTTTATTAAACATAACTGCCAAAGTTCCACCAACACAAATTCTCACATAATTAGTAGGCTACAGAATTCTCGTGACTGCATTACACAGAGACACGTAACCAGCATGGCATGCTAGCCCTTGCATTGTGTTAGAAACCTGCATCCACTTGTGGTGTTAGTGGGTCAAATTTGACCCGTGATTTAACTCAGCCCAAAATACTCAGAGAATATTTTTTTTCATAATTTTTTTTCTCCCACCTCATAGCTGACTTGTAATGCATTCATATCCATGTAAACACTTTTTAAAATATTATGTTGGGTTTGGGTTAGGGTTTCATCTTTCAATATATGTCGTTTCTCATTATATTTCCTAATAATGAAGACAATGGATAATGATGTTATCTAGCTATAATAGAATAATTAAGAATAATAATTAGAACACACTTCCAAAAAAATAATAAATACTTGTTTTAGTTTTTTAACTTAAAAAAATGTTAATATTATTAAAAATAGTGACACTAGTGGTGTTAGCGGGTCAAAATTGACCCGTATACCATAGAAGGTAAAAAGTAATTTATTTTTCATAAACCAAAACTTTATTTTACCCCTGATAGCAAATGCTAATTGAGGACAAGTCTCTCTCACTCTCAAACATGTAAACATTGAATATTGACAATTTGGGGGGAAATGAGCCACACTTCTATACCGGGTCAAATTTGACCCGCTAACACCACAAGAGACACTTTTTTTTTTAAGACCATCAGAATTAACTAAAATGGTGGTAATTAATTTTGTTCCATTAAAATAGCTGTTTCTGAGGATATCATGAAGCCTTGTTCCAATAAAGAAATGTAAAGGGTACTTTTACCTATTTAAACTTGAAAACGGGTCAAAAATGACCCTAACACCATGGAAGGGCTAGGGCAGTGGTTCTCAGCCTTTTCAGGCCATGACCCCCCAAAATAATCATATTTGAACTGGGGACCCCCCCACCCTGACAAGCACTTGGAATTGTAGGAGTTTAGGCATTACATTTAGTTTGACTCTGTTCCACAGATACATGTTATGAAAATAGCCGATCTACAAGCTTGTAGCTCAGCTATTTTCAAAATGTTTGACAATGTTTGACAATATTATTTGACAATTTAGCCAAGGCTTGAGATTTTTTTAATGGTATAGTTTGTTGATTACTTTTGATGCGGTAATAGTCTTGTTCTTGTCTTTCTTATTTTTTAGGTATTAAAAAGGTCTTAAAAGTCCTTAAATTGTCACTTTTCTGTCATTTGGGGACCCCCCCAAAATCCCGACCCACAGGTTTAGAACCCCTGCTCTAGAGAATAAACTAAAGCCAAGTTAAGGGCAGAGAAGCATAGCCTACACATGCCATAAAGAATAAAGCAAATATATACGTACGTGATCCAGCTGCAAATAAGTAATTAAACTACAGATTTTTTTAATACCTTTCTTTGGTGTGAACAGTTAATGATGATGTTTCAAACCTTATATCCCCAAAACGTATCTATTTAACTGTGTTGGCATACTTCTATAAATAATTTGCCTTATATGAGCCTCATTCATTGTTTATTTTACATCTGGAGCGATGTGCGTCACATCCAACAACAAATTCTCTTTCCCAACAAGTCAGGCTTCAGAGATAGGACGAGAGTTAATAATATAACATGCACTCAATGAACTTGTTCTGCATTGCCAATGACACGAGAGTGGTTCAATTCACTGGTGAATACAGCTGAATACCACTGTTGGCCAGACAGTGAATAAAAATGAAGAATGCATCACTGTAGGCTATTTTACCATTCAGGGTATTTTTCTTTCTGTAGCAGAAGTTTTAAGTTCACATTTACTCTATGTAGTGCTGTCCTACGCAGCAGTTTGTTACACACTTTGTAGCAAAATAGATCTATAAAAAGACCACACACACACACACACACGCACACACACACACACACACACACACACACACACAGACACGCACGCGCACGCACGCGCACACACACACACACACACACACACACACACACACACACACACACACACACACACACACACACACACACACACACACACACACACACACACACACACACACACACACACACACACACACACACACACACACACACACACACACACTCTAAGTATACTGTAGTCCTCAGCTTCATGTATACTGTACATAATACTGCAGATAATAATTGTATTAATTTATTGCATGCCACTGTATGCCTATTTAAGCTCAAGTGAACCAAATAACCTTGGTTCATATGGCAATAAACATTTGAATGTTGTCGTAAGTTACAAAGAAACATGCCGTGGGGGTGAAAATAGGAGGGGCTAAAAGGGATGGTGACCAAATTTGGCAAATGGAGTGGAATGGTGGCGAGAGGCTAGACATGAAGCAGATGGTCAAACAATAACCAGAACCAAAATGTATTGTCCCATGAGAGGAACGGACTGAAACTTGGGTTCAGGGGTTGGCATTCAGTGAAGGGCATGGTGTTTATCTCTCCCAGCGTGTGGCTTTTTTGATGTGTACTGTACTTCCTTGTGGCTCTAGCCCCATAAATCATTGTGACAATAAATGCTGTGACATCTGCCACGTGGCATCTGATGGCTGACAGAATTCATCTGCCGCCTTGATCTGTGAAGGGAAAGAGACAGAGAAATCATGTCCAAAAGAGGAGCTGTTTGAAATGAGTCACCTCCTGAGAACACCAATGCCAATCTTGGTGGATCAGATGGTAGGCTAAATTAGGACAAATTAGATTTCTCTTGGATTTGTCCTCCTATTTAGCACTGCCAGTATCACTGATCATTTTGACCTTGATGATTTGACTGATTATTGGAATAATGGAGATTGCCTTGTCACAGTTAATACTGCAATCATGCTGCAATCATTCTAGCACAGGCAGGGCCATGTTAACATAAGAATGTGACCTAGGCAAAGGCTGAGTTAAAAAAAAAAAATCAAGCTGGTAATAAAGAACATGACACTAAACGTGTCCCTGTGAGACGAATCACCAGTCTACGTATCTCTCAGGTCACTGATCTAACCTTCTGGTTAATAGAATAATACCCTATTTTGGAATTGTCATTATACTGTAGTTGAGCATTTTCACAAATGTTAAAATCTCAAAAATATCCACACATTTTCAAATAAAAAAATAGCCAAAACAGCCGATATACAAGCTCCCATGTGACACGTTGTGAACCTTTAGATTGGCTATTTTCTCTGTACAACACTGTCACGTATAACACAGGGCTCACGTGGTCAACGAAAATCCATTTCAGAGAAGAATTTGTACAAATGTGGAAACAGATCGTAGGCTTTGTGACAGGATTACAGTGGCTGTGTGCCCGTGCCTGCTGCGAGAGAGCAGGGATGAACAGCCCTTGCCCCTCCGTGATGTGGCTCACAGGTGGACTGGGGACAGATGGAGAACTGAAGAACCACCTGGAGGTGCGGTTCCTCAGTCCTCCATCACACTGCAAACGCCACCGTACACAAAGCGGCATCAATCACAACTGACAGCCTGCTATATTAAGTCAGGGTCGGCCACTGGCATATTGCAGTCTATGCGGTTGCCAATAGGGGGGCCGGGGGGCAGCCATAGTCACAGAAATTCTTCAGACTAATTGAGAAACTTGCGAACATTCCCACCTCAGAAGATCACACTTCTTGAGAAAGCTTTTCTTTCTTCCTGTGACATCTGCTCCTGTTCAGCCATCTCTGGTGATGGCAGATCAGCTTTAGTAATTTCTGCTCTTACACCGTCCTGGCACTAGACGGAGGGAACTAGCCCAAGCAGGTTTGAGGAGATGACTTGCAGATAAGTAAATTGGGCATCAAACTCTGTGATGATGTGGTCAAGAAGAGGAGCAGCCATCCTTCATCTGATGTAGTCTTTTTTTCCCTTTTTTTTTCTTGTACATATTTTTTATGTTTTCATACCAGTAACATGAAAGCTGATTGTATGACGTTCTGTACAGTAGTGTGTATATCTGTCAGTCGTTTATATGTAATATGTTAAATATATATATATATATATATATATATATATATATATATATATATAATTTTTTTTTTAAACAAGCTTAGTGCTTTATGAGCCTTCCAGTTTAGTAGACCTTGTATTGTGAATGTGTACTTCCATGTACTGTTGTTCTCATGTCTTACTAAATAAAGTACATCAATCAATCAATCAATGGTGTAGGCCTACCACACATGCACTGGCACACTTGTGAAAGAAGACCCAACTGACCATATCACTTTTTCCACATCTCTTGCTGGTTACATCTACTGACCAGGACATCACCAGTATCATGTCAGTATCATGTCAGTATCATGTCAGTATCATGCTAGTTTTGCCTGCCTGCCTCGGCCAGGCCCACGGACGGACGGACGGACGGACGGACGGACGGACGGACGGACGGACGGACGGACGGACGGACGGACGGACGGACGGATGGAGGATATTTGGTTCAAGATGGATGGACGGATGGATGGACAGACAGACCGTGAGTTCTCACTGTCCCATATACGGGACAGTGAGAACACAGTGAGGCCTTTGGTTAAAAATACATTTTGACAGGTTGGCCCTGGAGGTAGAGACTTGGACTAATAACTAGAGGGTTGCTGGCTTGATCCTCTGCACAGGGGGTGTATTCCTGCTGTCTGGAGAGTGGCAGGTATCTATGGACTGAAAATCCTGAAAACTCCTCCAAAGCTTCTGTGGGCACTGCAGGCAAAGCTGTGGGCTGACCACACTAATTAAAGGCATACTTGCAGTATGTGTCCAGGGAACTGTGTGTGTGTGTGTGTGTGTGTGTGTGTGTGTGTGTGTGTGTGTGTGTGTGTGTGTGTGTGTGTGTGTGTGTGTGTGTGTGTGTGTGTGTGTGTGTGTGTGTGTGTGTGTGTGTGTGTGTGCGTGCGTGCGCGTGTGTGATGTGATGTGCGTGTGTGTGTGATGTGATGTGCGTGCGTGCGTGCACACGCACATCAGTATGAATTTGGCAGCAAAGCAATATCCTTTTTGAACTAATAATGTATTGACATTACCTCAGCTAGTTGTACTTTATTGAGGAGAGTCAGGGGAATATACAATGCTTGGAGATAATAAGAAAGGGTTGTTTCTTCCTGCCCCACAACTGTTTTTATCCAGTCTGGTATCATAAGCACACTTTAAAACCTCCTTTTTTTCTTTTTCAAAGTTAGTTTGGAGTAGTAAATATTTGTTTTTTGCCTTTATGCTTTGACCACTTTGCATGTCATGTTTCACTGTTGACTTCTATCAAAATGATACAACAAAAGCATGAATAAATGACATCAAAGAACATGGCGCTACAAAATTAAGAAAAACAATTATCATTAAGTGAGAGATTAATATATATATAATCATGCTAAGATTTAAAAAAAAAAAAGTATACAGTTCTGAGCCATTTCACTCACCTCAGTGCCATCCATCAACAATGTCAAAAAGGTACTGAACCAATTCATTACAAAGATCTGCATCCAAAACGCTGTGCAAGCCAAGATAAAGGATGTCAATTTCATCCAGCACAGCGATACATCACAAAAGGCTGTCTGCGTACAGTATAGCCGCCGCAGAGATGAGTTACAGTACAAAGTGCCTCATTGTAAATCTGTCTTATGCTCTGGAGATGCATCGCTTTTCATTCCGCTGCATTTATTGATGGTACCCCTGCACAACTGGGAATACATTTATTTAAAAAAAATGTACGCCCACCCCACACACACTCAACCCCTACCTCCTCTGCCTTCCACCTTCCCTTCCTCGTGTGCAGCCCCCCCCCCCCCCCCACACGACATAATCTGTATCTTTTTCAAAGCATCCCTTTTCATTCTACTAATATCCTCATAACAGAAATCACCGGCAGGAGCAATCCCATGGGAATACTTGGGACAAGCGTGCTGGCAGCATTTTTCTGTTCTGTAACTTTACAGAGGCTGTAGCTCAAAAGACTTCTCAGCGTGAATAATAATACTAATAATATTTTGTAAAAAGCATTCATTTGCATTCATTAATATTAAGGCGGACAGTGTTGGTTTCTTAACAAGGCGAGGGGAGAGTGTGCTAGGTGTTTGTTATCACGGAGATGGGGATTATATGGCGGTTCGCTGTTAAGAGGTTGCTTCATGATCTTGCCACATGGCTTTTTGGATGTTTATTTATGAGGACCCCTGGCACTTGAAAGACAGCCAGCCCCAAACCGCAAGCACCTAATTCCTCGTTAATTAATGCATTTATTCAGCAGCATGTTAGAGTTTCCGCCTGGCCTCGCTTTTCAAACTGCCCTTTTGAAGATGCATGCCGTTATGCACTTAATGGGCTCCAATACATATTGTTGAGTGTGTACGTGTGTGTGTGTGTGTGTGTGTGTGTGTGTGTGTGTGTGTGTGTGTGTGTGCGTGCGTGCGTGCGTGCGTGCGTGCGTGCGTGCGTGCGTGCGTGCGTGCGTGCGTGCGTGCGTGCGTGCGTGCGTGCGTGCGTGCGTGCGTGCGTGTGTGTGTGTGTGTGTGTGTGTGTGTGTGTGTGTGTGTGTTTTTCCAGAGATAACAACATAAAATTACCATTTTGGAAGGACAGGGAGGGAACATAATGATGCACGTTACATATTACTACAGGCACAAAAATACATGTTTGCCATAAATAAATATTGCAAGAACAAAGGAACCGGCCTTGTGTTGGGAATCAGAACTGGGGTGTGAGGCTCAGGGAGGAGCAATGCCCACAGGCTCATACAATACTCTCTCAGTTCCCAAGGCAAAGCAATGCTGTTGTCCTAACAACTTGCCTCAGTGGGGAGATTTCTGTGAATTTGCTACAGATTCCCTGTGGCATGTGCCACATCAGCTTATTGCTACTGGCATATTTTGTCAGCTGCGGTAGATCTGATGCCGTCTTAACCCAGTAAGACCTGAGGCCGATTTTTTTTAAATTGCTTCTAAATCCAAACTTTTTTCTGAAAAAATATCAATATGTCAGTTGTTCTCAAACTTAATGTCAATGACCCCCAAAATGATATGTATTTGACCACGGACTCCCCCATGTCAAAATATTTTGTTCAGGGACTCCCATAAGCAAAGATTTTAGTTAAAAATGTTCGCTTAAAAAATTATATATATTCAAAGATTTGCACACATTTTCACAATAAAAAAAAAATGGCAGATCTACAAGCTCATAGCGCGGCACGAAGTGACACGCTATGAGCTTGTAAATCTGCTATTTTTGAAACATTGTAGCACACTATAGCTAAAATCTAAAATGAGACCGACGCTTTCCCGGTTTAAATGGGTTAATGCAGTGTGTTGATGCTTGGGGGAAGTCGGGGTCAATGTCCTGAACGGTACAGTCTACCTGGAGGACAGCTGATAGGAAACAGTCCCTGCTGTCCATCTCACAAATCCAGGGGCTGCTCCTTTTATAACAGCAATGTCCACTGGGGGTAAGAGAAGAGATACCCCCCTGTCGTCTCTAATACAGTGTCAAAAGCAATCCTGTCGCTATAGCTCTCCCTGTGTTATAATGTTAGTTGAGTCATCATCTGAGTGAGTGGTGAGTGTCGGCTCTAAAAAAGTGACTGCTCTCATAACACAAATCATAACAACACTAACATGCACAAAATCATCAAACATTCTACATACAACTTATTACATTCTAATATTTCAATAATAACAAACAAACAAACAAACAAACAAACAAACAAACAAACCTCCATAATCTAAAAACATGTCTTTACCACACGAGCACGAGACACAAGACAGGCATGGAGCTCGTCAAAGTGCTGCTACGTCCAGCAAAACCACATATATTTTAGGTTTATTTTTGTAAGCTGCAATCTTCTCTGGCAAACGGGTGAATTGAAACCGACCTCTGACATATCAAGTCCATGTACCTCCAATTACATTAAGATTAAAGGTAGGGTAAGTGATTTTATTTGGTTAAAGTAAGTGTTAAATAGCTGTACATTCTGATGGTACTCATTGCTATAGTGTTTGTTCAGTAACAGGAGTCTCCATGTCTCTCTAGCTCTTTATTAAACAGAAAATGCATGTTCAGGTCAGGATACCAAGACAGGATACAGATGAAACAAGTGAAATTCGGACTGATGACACAAATAAATGAGCAGACAAAATTGGAACTGGAACACTGTAAAAATTAAGCTGATAAATGGGTAACAAAGTTTTGTCACCTTCCTGCAAATGTATTTTCTGTTTATCAAAGAGCTGGAGAGACAGGGAGACCCATGTTACTGAACAAACACTCCATACCCATGATTACTATCAGAATAGTACTCTGAGATTCGTGAGAATGTAAAGTGCGTTATAAATAAAATTTATTATTATTATTATTAATATAGTGCTTTAACCTTTTAACAAAAACGTTTTTGTTTTAATCCAAAAATATCACTTACCCTACCTTTAAGATTAATATTGAATCGTGTCACTCAAATGGTATATGTGGTGCCCCAATGTGAATGCACCTCAACAACCAGGATTGTGGAACTTGTTGATACTATGGGTAATCCACATGTAAAAAATATAGAAAAAAAGCTCTAAACCAGTATTGTTGTTGTTGGCAATCAATTTTCAATCATAATACAAGTCATGTATTTCATTCATTTTAAATAATTGTAGTTACAGGACCACTGGTATTGTTGAGCAGGGAAATTCAACACGATCAAGTTATCAAAGCAATATCTCACCTTCTGGGACACTCTTAGCAGTTTTACAGCATGTAAGTTTTAAAGCAGATTGACGTGACACCTCACCCGGTAGTCTGTTCTCACCAAGTGGGCCGAGTGGTCTGCCTCGCTGGGTGGCGGCAAAAACTATGCCTAAACCTAACCTTAATCCTAATAAAATAATTAGCGACGCATTTTAGATAAGATAAATAAACCACAGCGGAAGCGGGATTCGACCCTGTGGCGCTGGTATTGGGAGTATAATGTTTAACAGTGCACGCCACAGAGACATCTGGTCTTTTTGGGGTTTGGGAGTTATTCAACGTGGTCCGCTCGTGTGAGAGGAAGTTCCGTATGCATCACAGAAGGGGGTGTTAATAATTGTTGTTTTTTTCCCCCCTAAATTTTGATCCCACGATGTTGCAACCCATTTTTTTACCTAGTGCCAATTGCCTAAGCATGTAATTCTGGGCTCTACTCTCCCTCTGCCAGCCTGGGGAGAGCCCCGAACTGAGCTCATGCTTCCTTCAATGCATGAGGAGTGAGCAGGCCGCTTCTTATCACCTGACAGGGGGTGAGTTTCCCCGGAAGGAACACGTTATTCCAACCTGTTCCTTTCCCCTCCATCAGGCGCCCCGTCTGACCAGGGGGAGGCAGTACAGTACGAACCTAGGACTTTCTAGCTGTGAGGCGGCAGCGCTACCGACTGCGCCCGTTGCCAAGTTGTTGACAAGGCAACAAGCTCTGGCCAATCAGAGGCAGACGGGGGGCAGGTCTTTGCGTAACCCGTTTGCAAAATGGATATACGCGGGGCCAGCTGTGGAGGATCGGTTGATTTTGAATCAAGCTCAGCTGTGACTGGGGTTAAGACACTGACTGACTGCCTCAGTGGAGAAAAGGCTTGAAGGGGACACAACAAGGTAGCGGCGTGACAGGTTTCAGAAATGTTTGTTTGCTATGGACCAAGGACGGAATAAGGAAAGGACAGTTAAGGGACGGACGGACTGCCAAACACACCTTGGAACAAAGCATTACAATTTCTGTGTAAAGGTTTTTCTTACATTGTTTTGGGTCTTTTTGTTGGGTTTGATTGTGATGGTTATTCTGGTTGGTACTTTGATGTATTTTTTCTAATATGGTTTATGTATTTAAGTGATAAATGACAAATGTATTATGGTGCCTTGAGATTTGATTAAGTGTTTATGGATTATTGATGTATGTATTGTTGTAGATTATGTATTGTATGCCTTTTTCTTTGCTAGTTTCTACGGTGATCTGCAAAAAAAGAATCTTTCAAAATCATCAGTTCAGTTTTCAACCTTATAATGGCCAGCTGGGTCTGCTACACTCAATGCTAGTGAATGCTGCTCAGTATCCATTCAGTTGTCTGCTGAAGATTGGAGATTGCTCCTTGTCACTTGAGTGGGAAGCCAGTTCATTACAATGTGACCCTAAAGGGTCATTCAAGACAGGCAACCAATCTCCAGATGAATATGTCTGCAGATTTTCAGGAAATAGAGTTTGATGCAGTGGTGTCGTGGGTACCAGTGGTCTAACTAATCACCATATCAGTAGGGTATTTTATGTAGTAATGTGTAAGGAAGCAGGTAATGCACGATAAGCTGCCACCAGCTCAACATTTTGGACCAATAGACATACCGGCCGGCCCACCAATAGAGTGACTTCATGAGCCAATGAATATTGCAGTTTTATGAAAATTATTCTTCTGCCCCTAACTACATAAATGCAGTGTCATATTTTTTGAAAACTTTGCAGTATGGTAGAGAATCATGCCAATAAGTGCTGAAACATATCTTACTCTAATTGGCCAAAAGCACGTGCTATAGCAATCGTTTGAAAATGTGAACTTTGAACAGCCAAGTCATGCCTCGTTTGGCCTATAGCCATGAAACTTGCATACACACGTGCCTCTACTCACGATGAACACATCTGTCCCTTTGACCAGTAAGGTCTGCCCTTAGATCTTTTGCCATTTTTAGTGGCAGTTTGAAAAGCACTTAAATCCATACTTCTCCTGGGATTTTTGAGCAATGTAGCCTACCAACCATTATCTAATATCCCAGTTGAAGAGAAGTGTGTACGTGGAAAAAATGAAGCCTTCATGAGCCAATGAATATTGCAGAGGGTATGGCCTCATAAAAAAAATTCTCATTCTCTCACAGGCAATTCTGGAGTTGCAGTAGCTCAGTGAGTAGAGTGTCTACCTGTCAGTCAGAAGGTCCCACACAGAAAGCATGACTTAATTTATTGATGCACGTCTGCTTTTTAAAGACATGAATTGGCATTTTGACAGTATTTTTTTTATTTTGATTACGTATGTACTACTGAAAGAGGGGCATGGCACATGACAGAAGGCAAAGGTTTATGCTTTTCTGCAATCTAAAACAGGGCTGTTGTAGCTGAATGCGTAGAGCAGACGCCTGGGATACAGAAGGTCACGGGTTAAATTCCAGGCCCCGGCTAAACCCACTAGCCAGGAATAGTGATGAAAACTATGGCCTATTTAGAATACTACAATTGTTTCTGTTATGTAGATGATGCATATAAATTGGCAAGCTTTAGTCTTGATGACATAATTTTTAACAAGAGTTTGACGTCTGCCAATATAAGCAACATAATAAAGACTATGGATTTAATATCCATAATCCCTCAGAACTCTGCTCAGCTGTTTCCAATGCTCATTTGCTAATTGCATGGTCTTCTTTCTTCTTTCTGTCTATTACATTTCTATATGGCTTATTGTGTATATTACATATTGCTTTTTTTCATATTGCATTTATTGGCCCCCGTATTGTTGCTTGCCGAGTATTACATAACTCTAAATGTCTTTGTTAAAAATATCCTACCAACCAAGAACTAGTCTATTGCAACACCATTTTTGTTTGTGGCTTCCATTATGCATCATCTTGCGATTACATAATTTTAATTAAGGCTGACCCAGAGCAATTCATCCATTACAATAAATCAATCTTGCATAACCAATTTCTTGTTTTCCAGGACATTCTGGTACAATAACTGTTTTCTAAGTACTGTCTGGAACATCCAAGCAATAGACCTAGGTCAGTTCACTGACTTAGTACAAAAGATGTTTTTGCTGCACAACAGCCATACTAGCTACTGGATCACAGGCTTTTGTATCATATGTCTACATTTATCCCAGAAATATTTATTTACATAGTACAAAATATGGAATTTATCATTAACATAATTTAATAGGAAATTGGATTATGATTAATGTATAGCTGCTTATAGAATTCCACCACACACACCATGCAGACAGCAGTCCTTCTAGCAGATACGTTTATCACAACATAAAAAGGGCATACCGAAAGACCTTGATACTTTTACATGTTTAGAGCTGTTTATCATGCTTCTTTCTTTCTTTCTTTTTTTTCCTTTTTTCTTTCTTTCTTTTGTTTATTTTTATCTTTCTGTTCTTTTCTTTCTGTTCTTTTCTTTCTTTCTTTCTTTCTTTCTTTCTTTCTTTCTTTCTTTCTTTCTTTCTTTCTTTCTTTCATGATGGACACTGGATGCAAGTGTGTGAGTAATTAATTTTGACAAATCAAATACTTTCATTCATGGAAATGTATGGTTCAAAGAATTTGATATTTGGATTTTTCTTCCAGACTAGATTATACACTATAGAAGTTAACTGTTTAAACCAACCTCAGTGTAATAAGAAACATTTTGGGTACTTGCATATATCTCTTCGCCAACTAAGAGACCCACAATCAATTACTAACCCCACCGTTAATGTGTGTGCGCGTGTGTGTCTATGTATCCTGTGTGCAATGCACCGTGCACGAGCCCTGGCTGTAAGTATAGGTCCCCCCTCGGGTAAAAAGTTAGATTGATTAGCGATGAGGTCATAATTGCTGAGTGAATCACGCCTACAGTTAATCAATCTTTGGGCGAAGGATGAATACGTTGGGTGAAAAAGGACAATACTTCATGAGGTGATGCACGGCTGATAGAGGACATATTCATTCATCACGGCCGGCTCTCCTTGATGGATATGCGGGCATCAATGGTGACCCAATCCATCAGTCATGAGAGAGAGAGAGAGAGAGAGAGAGAGAGAGAGAGAGAGAGAGAGAGAGAGAGAGAGAGAGAGAGAGAGAGAGAGAGAGAGAGAGAGAGAGAGAGAGAGAGAGAGAGAGAGAGGGGGGTGGGGGGTAGGGAGGGAGGAGGTCAGCTTTGAAGATCAAAGTCAAGCACTCCAGATAGACAATAGTGAAGGTCCACAGGGGTATATTTAAGGTCCTAACAGACTTTAAAAGAGTTATCAAGAGCTAATTACCTGCTTTATATCACCTTGAAGTATCCATTTGTACTATTATCCGTAGGTTTAATAGGCTTTAGACTAGGCTTACACAGAATGGGCATTGCTAAATATTGTTGAGCACGGTTATCCCTTCAAGTTTTCTTCTTTCGTCTGTTGTACATTTCTTACACCCCTTCTATCCAGTATGTGACTAAGCACATTGGATGTTGACCTGCAGCTGTGTAAAACTGTACAGTAACTGTGTTAAATCACTGATAAAGTCTGTCCTTCATACGATCAATCAGTAACATGTAATTATTTATTATTTATGTACACTTTTCTGTATTATATCCCTCTATCCCTATTCCATCAACCAGGACTCCTAATAATGTATTCCAGGACATGCTATGATCAACTCTCCATAATTGTACAGAGCAGTTAATTCAACTGAGCGAAATGGACCCTAATGGTTCCATGTTTGCACTCTCCAAATTAAAATTAGGACTCAGGATTTGCCTGTATTTTTCATGGTCAGTTTCCCTAAATCATTTAAATCACTTAAACAGCTTGTCTTGCTATATTGATATGCTGTACAGTAAGGTAAACTGGATGTTTAATGGTAGCGTGCGGTAGTACAGACTGTAGCTCATGAAATATTCATCGGCACATCATCACTGCATGCCTTCCTGTTTCCACTGGAGGTGAGCTCTAAAAAATAGATACCAGCAACCTACTGTGTGACAGGAGGGGATCTACAGCAGGAGACACCTGCTCCTCACATGTGAAAATCCTTTTTCTCTTTTAATGTTGTTTTTGACATTCCATTATTTTTTCCCTCCCCGCGGTTTACAATGAAATACACTGAACCTCCTGAATTATGAATTTCCGTCAGTCACTTTGATGTCAGCTTCTTTTGAACCGAATTCAATAACCATAATAAAGATGAAGGGAGGAGAAGCAATTTTCCCACACTATGCATGTATGCCCACAGTCCAAAGCAGCCGACTGCAAGGCCATACTGCACAAACCAGGGAGTCAGAGACCCCCGTCTGCAGAGACTGCCGCCAAAAATAAATATTATTTCTTACAGATGGCAACCTAGCTCCATACTGGGTTCAGAGTACACATTAGCCTGACGTCACACAGCTCAAGCGAGCTATTTGCCAAGTCCTCTGTACTGTAAATACTTCTATACTTCTCTTCCTTGCCGTGGTTTGTGGGGGTGTGGGGGTGTGGGGGTGGGGGGGGGGACATCAACTCAAGGGACAGCTACCAAACTGAACAAGCTAGTGAGGGAGGCTTCCTATGTAGCTGACCTGAACAATCTGGAGGTGGTTGTGGTAGGGGTGAGGGATGGCTGGAAGCTATGTTGATGAAGCCCTCCCACCCCCTCTACGAGCTAGCAGGGATGAGGAGCACTTTCAGCCGCAGACTCATCGCCTCCCGGCATTAAGACTGAGCGACTTGGTCAAGTCCAGTGCCGGACTACAAATTCAATTACCATAATATAGATGAAGGAAAGAGCTTTTCTTGTTTCATTGATTTTAAATGTATGGTCATATTACTGGTGAAATAGTGTACATAATACTATTACTTACGCCTATGATGATACATTAACCCCAAAAGCAGATGGATAGGTCTGACTTAAGTCTACCATTCTTCTTCTTCTTCTTCTTCTTCTTCTTCTTCTTCTTCTTCTTTCCCCCACAGGGATCAATATGTCTATCAGCTCCTTTTCAGCACTTGTCATCTCAGTTCTTTGCTGTTTTTAATGGGGAAGGTGGGGGTGTAAACACATCACACCTGTGCTTTCTAGTCACAATACACTTTCTGATTACATTCATCCCTGTAAAATAATCTCTCACGAGCAGAAAGCCAAGTGTTCAGGTGCACTGGATGTGCTTTTGGGATTGAAGAGCCTATAGTCTATTTACTCTTAGCCGACTTAAACTCAAAGCTTTGTAGCTTTGATGTTTGTTTTTTTCCATTCCATTTTCATTTTGCCATACGTATATTGTTGCTGTCGGGCAGAAACTTTGCATATTTCATGTTTCATGTATATTTATACGTGTTTATTGTGTTGTGCGGAAGTAGAAAAAATAGCTGTTCTACAAGCTCACAATGTGTTGCATCGCAACATGCTGTGAGATTGTAAATCTGCTCGTTTTTTTTTTCCCCTCCCCAATGTAGTAGTTATGCCATTTAATTGCTCCCCACATACATTTCTGTGTGTTGTCAGTGATGTTGTGCCCTACACCTGCCAGCGAGGAGTCCCCACTGGGAGAACACAGCGCCTTCATCCCGCTCCTCCCGCTCAACACTCCCTGCTGACAGGTGCCATCCCAGCCCATAGGAATATGTGCTGTACAAATACCACCCTACCCAGCTGGCTTCCCTCTCAGAACACGAGCCAATTGTGTTTGTATAGACGCCCGACAAAGCCAGATGCACTGCGGTGGATTCAACCCCTATAGACTCTCTGGTGGTGGGCAGGTAATGGTGCATTTATATAGCGCTTTTATCCAAAGCGCTTTTACATAGATTGTGCATTACATTCACACACACACACATGGCGGAGGAAACCATGCAAGGCACCAACCTACTCATCGGGGGTTCAGTGTCTTGCTCAAGGACACCTCGACACTAACTCTGGGGGAGCCGGTGATCGAACTGGGAACCTTGCGGTTTCCATCCGGCCGCTCTACCCTGCACTCTACCCCTGAGCCACTGCATGCTCAAAATGCCAACAACAGTTTAAAGTAATAGTAATAGTTTTAAGTTTCTCTGTGAGTTTTATTGTAGCTTTTATAAATAACTACATCATATCCATTGGAATGCAGGTTATTTTCCCGCACATTTCCTTAAAAGCAGTGTTTTTGGACATACACAGGGGTTTCCCCGTCCCTCCAGCTCTTCATTACACAGAAAATGCATTTTCAGGTGGAGATGCCAATTTTATCCAATCAGGAGAGGGAGTTCACACAGGATGCAGATTAAGCAAGTGAAATCGGGAGTGATGACACAAATAAAAGAGCAAACAAAACTGGAACACATTAAAAAATTAAGCAGTTCAGCAACAAATCTCAAGCAAGTACCCCTATTCACTCACTCAAGGGATAAAAAAAAAACTGAGTGCACTGAGTGCCCGGATCCTCAGCTTTTTTGTTTATCCGATAGTGTGTAGGGTTGTTGGCTTCACCAGTGAGACAACTGGTCTTTTTTCTTCACAGACAGACTGCAGAAATTCAGCCTGGACTCCAGGACACTCTGAAAACTTCTGCAAATGCACCATTGAGAATCTCCTGACAGGACCTCTATGCCCAAAGGAGTGGAGTGAAGACACAGGAGATCATCAGAGATCCTTGTAACTCTGCTACTGTCTGGCAAAAGGTACCAAGGCATCAGCTTTCGATCCAGCATTCTCAGGGACAGTTTCTATCCACAGGCCGAGGCCATAAGACTTCTGAACTTGAAAGTGATATAAACTGTACAAGACTATATTTACAGATACAGATTGTGCAGACTTTGTTCACATTTTGTATTGTCTTTGCTGCTGTATTTCACTCCCTATAATGCTGTTATGCATGTGACAATGAAAACCTTGAAACTTAAACATGAACCTTGAGTGAGTGTCCAGGTCACTCAGAAGAGGCAGAGGCACAAGTGCAGATTAACTTCCACTTGCCGGCATTTCCTTCCCCCTGCCCTCACTTATAATTGTTTTTTAATGACTCACAGACAATATGAATGATGAAAGCTGTAGCAACATGATTCGTGGACTACCAGCCACGCTGATTGTGAGAAGATGTTGCCGTTTGATTTCTGTTTGTTTCGCCCCCAGAGAAGTGTCCAGACACTGACAATCTTGGCTTTCCTATTTCTCATATTATGCTCCTGTATGGGGATGTCATTGTCAGCGAGTCCCCGTTTACCCTTGCAAAGTTGTTTGGTATTCAGCACGTGGTAGTGAATATATTGATTTACATTTTAGGGCCCGGCCAGAAGTCTTGGATGGTGATGACAATATTTCTGCAGGCAATAAGGTGAGGAGATTAAAACCGGTTCCCAGAGAGTGTGGGAGAAAAAATGCCAATGAAGCACAGTCCAGAGCGCTTAGGTTATGAGCTGAAGAAAAGTAGGTTACAGTGGGATATGTCATAATATGAGATTTATTCAATGGTAGAGAGGAGCAATAATTTTGGGCCAACAATGAAATGTATTGCTTTTTCCAATACCGTGCGTGTGTGTGTGTGTGTGCATGTGCGTGTGCGTGTGCGTGTGCGTGTGTGTGTGTGTGTGTGTGTGTGTGTGTGTGTGTGTGTGTGTTACCAGTGATGTCATTTGAATCTTCAGGCGTGTTGTGAAAATATTTGAGATTGTTTCATTGTGAGGCTTCAGAATAGACTTCAGACGTCAGTCTAGATGTGTGTGCGTGAATCATCTCCACAGGTCACTCACTCACTAAGTTATTCTGCGTAAGAGCATTGGCTAAATGGCTTGAATGTAAATGGAGAGTGAAGGCTGTAATCATTGTGGTTACTGTAGGCTCTGTAAAGCAGTAGGTATGTGAATAATGTAGATGTTGAATGTCATGTTTAATGTATGAAATGAATACATTCAACAACGGGATGATGTGAGCTCATCTCAGGCTGAATTGAATGGTACCTCCATTGGGATTGTATTTATTTATCTATATTTATTTTGGGGAGGCAGTGAAATCCTTCCATTGGGGAAACGGCACCCTCCCTGTTTCCACTCTGCCCCCTCTGTTGCATAAGCTCACTGAAACAGAGGCCTATGCTGATCTCTCTGATATTTAGTTGTCCTATTACATACGATTGCACAGAACTCAGGGTTACGGATGTAACCCCGGTTTCTTTAGAATTCGGAGTAACATACTCACTATGGGATATCAGCGCCCCCTGGCGTTGATGCAGAGCTACATACCATAAACTCCCGGGCCATTCATTGGCTGAGAAGGGTATGTCACGTGTCCGGTAGACCGGAAGAGGTATAAAACCTCTTGCGTGACGTGGCTCATCCTCTTTAACACGCTTCCTGCATGCAGATGCACACAAACAGGGGTGTTAGGTGAGTATGTTACTCCAAATTCTAAAGAAACCGGGGTTACATCCGTAACCCTGAGTTTCTTGTCTAATTCTCCGTAACATACTCACTATGGGATACATAAACCCCCCTGGGGCTTATAGCCATACCGAATCTCAGGTCCGCACGCCCCCTAGCCATAAGGCCCCGTCCCCCCGGACGTGACCTTCGGCCTCACGGGCGCCCCAGCCCTCCGGGCCGGGGTGCGGTATATAATTGAAAGAAAAGGACCCTGACAGACCAAGTCTGCCTATTCATCTAATGAACAGACACAAGTCTGACCCATAAGTGAAAACAAGGAAACAGGGCCTCCTCCCCTGGAAACCTGGTGGTTCCGAGGGGACTCAAGAGAAGGAAGGTAGAGAAGGGAAAAAAGGCGGGTTACACAAAAGACCTGCCTAACCTCCCCTACCCTAAGTAGAGACAGCCGCTATGTCCAGTACAGCGTGCGCCACTGACGCCGCTGCCACATCCAGGCTGTAGAAAACCGCAAAAGTCGATGGAGACGACCAGTTTGCGGCCGCGCACACCTCCTGGACCGACATTTCCCTGGAGAGGGCCCAGGAAGTAGCCACGCCTCTAGTAGAGTGAGCCTTCAGTCCTTCTGGAACTGGAGCGCCACTACTGACGTAGGCCAGCCTAATGGCATCCAAACTCCATCTAGAAAGCGTCGCCTTAGTCACTGCCTTCCTCCGACCATCTGGGCCGAAGGAGACAAAAAGTTGCGACGACGACCGGCCGACCGCCGCCCTCTGGCAGTAGAGCTCCAACGCCCTCACTGGGCAGAGACAGTGCAGCCGCCTATCCTCTGCCGAAGCGAAAGGAGGCGGATGAAAAACTATCAGCTCAACCGGTGTCTGGGTCACCATTCCGTTCTTGGGAACAAACGCCATGTTGGGCTTAACCAAACCCTGCTGTCGTCTCCCAAGAACCTCATGCACTCCGAACTTACTGAGAGCGCATGTATGTCGCTGACCCGTGTAGCTGTAGTGAAAACAACCACAAGAACCGTTTCGAGACTAACGATCTCCAGATCCATAGAGTGAAAAGGCTCGAACGGTGGGAGGCAAAGCGCCCCCAGCACCACCGCCAGGTCCCAGGCCGGGAACAGAGGCCTAGAGACCGGCCTGGCCCGCCTGGCACCGTTCATAAAACTACGCACCAGCGGATGTCGGCCAACCGTCATGTCATCGAAACCCACGTGACAAGCGGAAATGGCCGCCTGGTACACCTTAACCGTCGAGAAAACCAGACCTTGGTTCAATTTGTCCTGCAAGAACATGAGGATGCTGCGTACCGAGGCCCGGAAGGCCTCAACCGGCGGTGACTGACCCAGACACCATGACACAAACAGGTTCCACCTGTCGTCGTACGCAGACCTCGTGGAAAGGGCCCTCGCCCCCTGGATGGTAGCTACCACCTCAGGGGGCAGGCCATAAGAAGCCAAGGTCTCCCCCTCACGGGCCAAGCCCACCGGTCTAGGTCCTGAGGTTGCTTGCGGAAAATTCCGACCCCTGCCTGCCGTAGCAGATCTCTGATCGGGGGGAGGGCCCAGGGCTCGTTGTAGAGGAGAGGATTATTCCTAACCTCCATGCGCCCCACGCCAGTGCCACCAGTGGCACTGACAGTCCGTGGAGTCTGACAAGTTGAGAGGACCAACTCCAGTGACGGGAATGCATAAAGCAGTTCAGTCGGCCAACCTGGCCCAGATCTGGCTTGTTATCTCCGGAGGAGAGGCCAATCTGCGTACCAAAAAATGCCCCTGGACAACAGAGTCGCTCCACTGTTCAGGAGGCCCGGTACCTGCGAGGCTCTGGTTGACGTAAGGCGCGCGTCGCACCACAGCGTCAGATCGCCAGCTAGCCTGTCCAACACTGGAGAGGCCAGGCCTCCCTGCTTTTTGGCATAGCACACGGTCGTGGTGTTGTCGGTTCCGATCAGGACATGACAACCTCAGGTGGACGGGGCTCCAAGAGCCCACATCCACCTCCGGGGAAAAAAGGTCACACGTGGGGCTTGTCCACACGAAACAGGTGTAAGGCCGAAGTCATGAGACCCGTCGCCTGCACGCATAGCCTGTATGTGACTTGTCGCCTCACGCGAGAAGACCCTAGGCCGAAACGCTGTCTATCCCGCCCGGGACAGACGCGCCGTGAGCCTGGTCTAGCCCAGCGAGATCCCCTATGAAGGTGGTCTGCTGAGACGGGACCAAGACGCTCGACGGACGGTGACGGTGAAAAAACCCTCGACGTCAAGTGGGGAAACGGCCACGTCTGTGTGCCGCGCCACCTCCTGACTGTGGTGGATAGAAAGGAACGTGGAAATAAGCATTGAAAACAATGCTGGTCCACCCATCTCCTTAACGCACCGTCCGCAGAGAGGGTCATACACCAGTACAACCACAGTGTGTTGTTGTTGATCAGGGGAGCTGACCAGTACAACCACAGTGTGTCACTGCTGTACTGAAAAAACCCCTACACACACAGTGTACCACTGAAGTACCGGGATAGTAAAACAGTTCCGGACTGCAAACTCTCCAACAAGCTGCCTCAGCAAGCGAGTCAGGAGGGGCTCTGATGTCATGCCGCACATGCGGGCCGTTAGAGACCGTGGAAGGGTAGCGGTGGAAGGTGGCCACCGTGGTGTTGTTTTAGCGGGGCTGGCTATGCGCTGCACCAAAAAACAACACTGCAATGTGTTGTTGTTAGTGAGGCCAGTTAGCCGCCAATCGAAGCAACAGTAGCCTGACTGGAGGTTCTGCAAACCTAGCAGCTAACAAGCTAGTCAAGGCTAAATCACCATGGGCCAAGAAACGTTGAGATCCGTTTCCAAGGGAACCGTTTTTTTGTGTGTGCGTTGCCATGGGGACCAAAGACGCTACTACTGGTGCTAGCAGCGCTAACCCTGTGTGCGTTGCCATGGGGACCAGCGACGCTGCCACTGCCGCCAGCGGTGCTAACCCTGAGGTGACCGCTCGAGGCAGTAGAGGTACTAACGGTCCGTTAGGACCCGGCGGGGTCACGTGACCGGTCACGGGGACCTTGCCTGACGTCAGCATCCGGTTTGTCCGCCAGCGCAGCCTGTCTGTTTCCATGGAAACCAACGGCGCCGTCACTCTGACAAACGGGGCCGTCCGAAGTAAGCCTACCTTGGCCGTCGCCCTCTCGTCTGAGCCCAAAGGCTCCGGACGGAGCGTCGACAAAGTCGTCCTCCCCTTAGGGAGTGCTTTGTCGCTCGTTAGTGGCGAACGAGGCCTGTAGTCCGTGAGGCGGTACGGCAAAGGGGGCATCTGTCCCTCCAAAATGGCGGAGACAGAGGTCCGCTCTTTGACCCAAGTATTTATTGAGACCCTTCAGATTCAGAATGGGTCGTACCCCCCCCCTCTTTTCCACCAGAAAATATTACGAATAGAAAACCAGTTGGTTCCGATTCATAGATAGTTCTCTGACTATGTTACTCTGAATTCTAAGGAAACCGGGGTTACAACGTAACCTCGCGTTTCTAGACAAATTCTTCGTAACATATTCACTATGGAGAGAGAGTGAACCCCCTCTCTCAGAGACATGGTTGCCTTATCCTCTGCATGAGAGGAACAACACCGTGTCCGACATAGGAGATTATATGCATAAGAGCACGTGGAAAACACACCAGTACAACCACAATGTGTTGTTGCGGATCAGGGGAGTTGATCAGTACAATCACAGTGTGTCACTGCTGTACTGAAAAACCCTGTACACACACAGTGTAACGCTGATGTACTGGGATAGTAAACAGAAGTATCGGAAGTAATTCTTTAATAGCACCCAAGCTCAAGAGGAAGGAGACTTCCTCCCTCAGAGTATTGGCTGCTGGACCCCTTGCACGGGAAAACAATACTTTTTCTGTCACGGGGGGTTTTGTGGAGAAAAGCAGCCTGAAACCCTTTAGTATTGTGAGCAATACCTAAGCAATCGGCTTGCAAACCTCCATTGCTTCACACACCGAGCGAGTGGGTTGGACGTGACGTCATCGGCCGCTCGGAGAGTGGGAGCGTTGCCATGGGGACCGTTGCCATGGGGACCAGTGACGCTGCCACTGCCGCCGGCGGTGCTTGTGTGGCCCTCGTTTAGTAGCGCTGGTAAGCCCTGGCCAACGGAGGACTCGGAGGAGTCACGTGATTGGCCACGGGAAAAAACCCCGGCGTCAGAATTAAGCCCATAGATATATACAGTGAAAACTAGTACCCAACTACTACCCAAGTATTTATTGAGACCCTTCAGATTCAGAATGGGTCGTACCCCCCCCCTCTTTTCCACCAGAAAATATTACGAATAGAAAACCAGTTGGTTCCGATTCATAGATAGTTCTCTGACTATGTTACTCTGAATTCTAAGGAAACCGGGGTTACAACGTAACCTCGCGTTTCTAGACAAATTCTTCGTAACATATTCACTATGGAGAGAGAGTGAACCCCCTCTCTCAGAGACATGGTTGCCTTATCCTCTGCATGAGAGGAACAACACCGTGTCCGACATAGGAGATTATATGCATAAGAGCACGTGGAAAACACACCAGTACAACCACAATGTGTTGTTGCGGATCAGGGGAGTTGATCAGTACAATCACAGTGTGTCACTGCTGTACTGAAAAACCCTGTACACACACAGTGTAACGCTGATGTACTGGGATAGTAAACAGAAGTATCGGAAGTAATTCTTTAATAGCACCCAAGCTCAAGAGGAAGGAGACTTCCTCCCTCAGAGTATTGGCTGCTGGACCCCTTGCACGGGAAAACAATACTTTTTCTGTCACGGGGGGTTTTGTGGAGAAAAGCAGCCTGAAACCCTTTAGTATTGTGAGCAATACCTAAGCAATCGGCTTGCAAACCTCCATTGCTTCACACACCGAGCGAGTGGGTTGGACGTGACGTCATCGGCCGCTCGGAGAGTGGGAGCGTTGCCATGGGGACCGTTGCCATGGGGACCAGTGACGCTGCCACTGCCGCCGGCGGTGCTTGTGTGGCCCTCGTTTAGTAGCGCTGGTAAGCCCTGGCCAACGGAGGACTCGGAGGAGTCACGTGATTGGCCACGGGAAAAAACCCCGGCGTCAGAATTAAGCCCATAGATATATACAGTGAAAACTAGATCACACCACTGGATATATATATGAGTAATCCTACCTTGGCCGTCGCCAGAGTGTAGAAAAGAGAGTAACGTCACGCTTTGCTCTCGCCGCAAAGCGGGCCTCTATGGGCTATAGTTCCAACATTGGAACTATCTCATTGACGTAGACAGAGCACTTCCGCCTTCCATTCTCACAATGGGATCGACGCTACTGTCATTACTCTCTTCCTAACTTACTCTGGCCGCCGCCATCTTGTCTGGGCCCAAAGGCTCTGCACGGAGTGTCGACAAACCTCTAGGAGGTGCTTTGTCGCCCTCCAGCGGCGAACGTGAGGCGGTACGGCCAAGGGGTCATGTCTGACCGAAGTACTTCCGGTTCACAGTGGTGCGTGGGCACTTCCTGTGGGACGGAAGCCTGTGAGGCGACAAAACCTTCCTCCCCGTAGGGGATGCTTTGTCGCTCGTTAAAGGCGAACGTGGCCTGCAAATCATGAGGCGGTACGGCCAAGGGGTCATGTCTGACCGAAGTACTTCCGGTTCACAGTGGTGCGTGGGCACTTCCTGTGGGACGGAAGCCTGTGAGGCGACAAAACCTTCCTCCCCGTAGGGGATGCTTTGTCGCTCGTTAAAGGCGAACGTGGCCTGCAAATCATGAGGCGGTACGGCCAAGGGGTCATGTCTGACCGAAGTACTTCCGGTTCACAGTGGTGCGTGGGCACTTCCTGTGGGACGGAAGGCAAAAACCGGCGTGACCCCATTCCACTGGCGCATTTGCGCCCTCTGGCGGACAGGGGTGATGTGGGTTTTTATATTACCTTCATATGATCCAAAAACATGCACAGATGTTATCCAACAATGTCTAGAACATCGGGACTCGGGTGTTCTAGACAGTTTGGGCTTATGTAATTGAGAACGTTGATACATTTTCATTACCTGCACAGATATTATCCCATCAATGTCTGGGATACCGGAGTTCGGGCATCACAGACATTATGGGCTTATATACAGAGAGCATTGGAGCAGAGAAGCCCGCGGTAGGGGACTCCACTGCTCCGCTGCTCTCAAGCCACGTGAAAGAACGAGATCGTTTGTAACATGTAACACATTTATTTATTTGGCAGAAAAAAATTTGTACTTTTAAACACACATTCGTTTTCACTAAACATGGCCTTCTGGCAGTCGAGGAGCCGTCCATCTTGTCCATCGAGGCCTGTAAAGCCACGGTCCTCTTCCCCAGCACGGCCGGGGGGGAGGGGGGGGCTGAACCGGTCTGTGCACCGGTGAGAGTCTGCTAATGTGCTAATGTGCTTTAAGTACTTGGTACATGAGTATGAAACAAGAGCAGGCACAGAAACAGTAAACAGCATGAACGTTTTAACATATTCTTATGACAAAAACAACATGTGTCCCAATGGCGCCCGATGAGCCTGTCCAAGGTCTTCCGAAGCCCCCGAGGTTTGCTCGATACACAGAGTGAGAAGGCTAACAAGCTGGTGTTATCCTAGCGAGGCAAGCTAGGCTAGGACAACGCTGTTAATAACCTGTTGCATGGGTGTTAAGCCAACAAAAACACTGCCTGACTAAGGCGACGTTAACCTAGCGAAGCAGCTAACGTAGCTAGTCTGGGCTAACTCACTCACGAGCTTCTGCCTCGTTCTCCCCTCGCCTATGCTGCCGTCGCCGGAGCCCCTTCGTTGTCTCCTGGGGACGCACCGCTGGCCCGGTACGCTTGCTGTGGCAGCGGAGTAGACGGCTGGGAAGAGGGGGAGGAAGTGCCGCTAGGTAGTCGCACCTGGGTGGTTCCCCCAGACACGGTGCTAGCGGCTGCTGCAGTGCTGCGTAGCACGGCTTGTGTAGCAGCCTGGAGGTGCTGCGAGCGGGGGCTAACGCCGCTCGCAGCCGGGACTGCCGGAGGGCCCATTGTGGACTGTGAGCGCACGTGGTGGGCCCCACCACCCACGTTCCCTGGGCCGGTGTCCATGCGGGGTGTTGCTGGATCCGCGACGACCGGGGACGAGACGCGCTGCCCTGGCTAAGCGGCTATCGAGGTGCAGCGTGGAGAACAGAGCGCAGTCCTCTCAGCGTCCCGGTGCATCTTGGAAATGCCTCGGCCCCGTAGAGACCGAGGCACGAGACGCAGAAACCATGAGGGTCATCCCCGGCGATCATCAAGCGGCAGAGCAGCAATACGCAGGGACGTGGAACCTCCATCTCGAGCTAACCTGTTAGCTTCCAGCCGCAAGGCTAAGAGCGCGGAAAACTCAAAGGAGGAAAACTTGCTTTAGCAGTAAAAGAAAGAAAGAGAAGATAGTACCACCGAGTGGGCTAAAGCTGGTTTCTGTCCTGATCAAAGTTACGTTTGTTATTATTAAGGTATGTCTTGAGCTGTTGCATCTGCCATGCAGAGAAGCGAAAGAGGATGAGCCACGTCACGCAAGAGGTTTTATACCTCTTCCGGTCTACCGGACACGTGACATACCCTTCTCAGCCAATGAATGGCCCGGGAGTTTATGGTATGTAGCTCTGCATCAACGCCAGGGGGCGCTGATATCCCATAGTGAGTATGTTACGGAGAATTAGACAAGAAACTGCGTGTGTGTGTGTGTGTGTGTGTGTGTGTGTGTGTGTGGAACAGCTCCTTCTTACCTCCGGGTTATGGTCGATGCTTACACCCCTGCCCGACCACTTCGGTCGGCCACCTCGGGGCGACTGATTGCCTCGTCGCTCAAGGGTCCTTCTGACCGACTTTTTTCTGTTCTGGCCCCACAGTGGTGGAATGAACTCCTGATGTCAGGACAGCAGAGTCACTGCCCATCTTTCGCCGCAGGCTGAAAACCCACCTCTTCAGGAAACACTACCTTTCCTCTTCGCCTTGCCTACTTGTTGTTAACTAGTTGTACCAACTCTTGTTTTATTGGATCTTGTTTATTCGATTATTTAACACTTATTTGTTTTAGCTCTTGCTCATTTGATTTTCCTATTTTGTCTCATCTGTTTATGAAAGTAGGTAGCTGATATATTGCACTTTTACTTTAGCGCTAGGTATACTCTTGGTTGCTTGTTTTAGAAGAGAATGCACTTAATGCTTCTGGTGATTAGTAGTTTCGTTCCTTACCTATGTTGAATGCACTCGCTTTGGATAAAAGCGTCTGCTAAATGACTGTAATGTAATGTAATGTAATGTGTGGTTGCGTAGTTACATTGTTATGATGTAACTTGTCCAATTGGTGAGATATCTTGCTCCATTGTGCAGTTGATTAGAAATCAATAATACACAAATTGCTCCTCTTTGACTTCTATTGTACGAAACAGCTCTCAAAGTCACTCTCTTTTAGCACATAAACAAACACAAACAAAGCTGATTCTGACCATATAACAACACAAAACACAGTACAGTGTTTGTTTTTAATGAAAATATCAACTTCATGTTGATTGATCCAATGATCTGGATCCGGCTCTTCAAAGAGTAAAATCAACAGGAGGTTTACATTTTTCTATACAACAAACACTGTACTGGGTTTTGTGATGTTATGTATTGACAGAATCATCTGTGTTGGCATTCGTTAATGTGCTAAAAGAGTGACTTTGAGAGATGTTTCACCGTACGATGGAAGTCAATGAGGAACAAGTTTTGGATTATACATTTCACAACACAGGTTCACGTTAAGATTACGAGTGTCTACCTGTCAGTCAGAAGGTCCCTGGTTCGAAACCCGACTTAATTTAAATTGGGGGAGAAAATCACTACTCATTCAACTGCCCATATATATGGAATGGACGATCGCGGTCGGCCACATTTTTTTCTCCAAGTGTACGAGACCTTGCTGATCCGCGGGTTGATTGCCGTGCAGAAAAATATTCTATGATTTTTCAAAGGTGAGTGAAAAGACTCATAAATCCCTGGCACTGTGGCAACTAGACGATGTTTTTTAACCCTTGCATTGTGGTAGAAACCTGCTGACACTTTTGGTGTTAGCGGGTCAACGCGTGATTTAACATAAAATACTCAAAAAATATTTGTTTTTTTCCCCCACCTCATAGCTGACTTGTTATGCATTCATATCCATGTAAACACTTTTGGGGTAGGATTAGGGTTTCATCTTTCAGTATAGCTCATTTTCAATTATAAAAATGAAATCATATTTCCTATAATGAAGACAATGGATAATGATGTTATCTAGCTATAATAGACTAATAATATAATATAATACTTGTTTTTGTTTTTTAACTTTAAAAATGGTTAATATTATTAAAAATAATGACACCTTTGGCGTTAAAGGGAAATTTTGGACCACGGTTTTCTTACCTTGATGTTATGATATCTTAGGATGAATGGTACAGTAGAAAATTTTCATAACTCCATCCCGGGTCCGCCACAGCTTAAAACGTGCGGGAATAGGCGTTGCGTTAGATTGCGTATTTGAATAGCTTTTTTTTTTTTTTTTTGGGTGAGATCTGACGTTCATAGTGACACTATGCAACCGAGAAAAAAAAACGGAAGTCTCGCTTGACGAGATTGAAATCTTGTCTAGTGAGACTTTTTGTTTGTTTGTTTTTTGCATAGTGTTCTGTCACTATGAACGTCAGATCTCACCAAAGAAAAACTTTTAAAAAAGCTATTAAAATACATCATCTAATGCAAGGCCTATTGGCGCACGTTTTAAGCTGTGGTGGACCCGGGATGGAGTTATGACATTTTTCTACTGTACCATTCATCCTAAGATATCATAACATCATAGAAAAGGTAAGAAAACCGTGGTGCAAAATTCCCCTTTAAGGGTGGAAATTGACCCATATACCATAGAAGGTAAATAGTCATTTATTTGTCATAAACCCAAACTTTATTTTACTCCTAATAGCAAATGCAAATTGAAGTTTCTCTCACTCTCAAACATATAAACATTGAATATTGTCAATTTGGGGGGAATTGAGCCACACCTCTCTGCCGGGTCATATTTGACCCTTAACACAAAGAATCAGAATGAACTAAAATGGTGGTAATTAATTTTGTTGCGTTGAAATAGCTGTTTCTGAGGATATCATGAAGCCTTGTTCCAATAAAGAAATGTAAAGGGTACTTTTTACCTGTTGAAACTTGAAAACCGGTCAAAAATGACCACCATGGAAGGGTTAATTACAAGTTGTTCTTTCTCTCAAGTTCACTATTATGTTTCTATGGCGTGTTGTGCATATTGCGTATTGTGTTTTGCATATTTCATATTGCATTCCTTGGCCCCCATATTACAGCCATATTTGTGGTTATTATTGTTGTTGCAGTGAGTGCACAGAACATTGGCTGGGTTTCTTTACAGTTGTATTGAAACTACTCTCTTGAGGTTATTGGTGTGATATGCAACGGTTGTGCTGCAGCAAGTGCATTCAGCAGGGGCTGTATAGGACTCTTTCCTGAACCTGGACCATGGCAGACATTCTGTGTGCTTTTTCATCTGCTGTCCTTGTCCTTTCCTCCTCCTATTTATTTGTGACTTCACCGTAAGATTACGTTTTCAAAGCGCCTCTCAGTGCATGTTAGAAAGTCTATATTTAATGTGCAAGGGAAAGCGTCATAAATCTCAAAGGCACTCATCAATTTCCCTCTCCAATGGGAGTCTAAATCACTCAGTGGGTGAAAAAGCTGACACTTCCTCTCTTTGACTGGCCACAGAATGGGAAGGAAGCTATCTGCCGGTGGATTTCTCTGATCCCTGGATCATTTATCAAGCCCCACGGTTCTGCTTTGAGATTGCAGAGGAGGAAGATATTAAGCTCCTCTCTACCCACTGTACAATGTAGACACACGCACGCGCGCGCACACACGCACACGCACACGCACACGCACACGCACACACACGCACCAGCGTTATTATAGTTTTCATTTGTTTTGTTTTTTATTTCAATTTAGTTTTAACAAAAAGAAGAACAAAAAAAATGTACCATTAAGAAAAGTTATTGACAGGTAAAACTGGCACAGCTAAGAATACGATACGATACGATACGATACGATAATACTTTATTGTCAGTTCACACTGAAATTTGTCTTGCGACCCAGCAGCCATGTATGCAACAATAAACAATAAACAGTACACACATTTGACATGACACAAGAAAACAAAACAAAACAAAAGACATACATAAAGACATACAAAGACAAGAGCAATGTCCACCTCTCAGCCTACCCCAAGCCTACAACTCCTGATTAAGCCTCAATGTCGTCTGATGGACAAAGGACCTCTTCAGTTTGACCTTATTGTATGTAGGAACACTGTATCTCCTTCCTGAAGGCCGCAACCTATATTCTCCATACAAAGCATGGCTAGTGTTTGAAGTGATATTCCTTGCCAACCTTATCATACTGTCATTATACGTAGATGTATAGAGCCTCTGAAGTGGTTGTCCAACAATCTTTGAACAAATGTTCAGTTGCTGCAGCAGTTGTGACTTTAAGCCTACAGACAGACATCCATACCAGGTGGTACTACAGTACTGCAGAACACTCATAATAACAGAAGTGAAAAACAAAAGAAGAATCTGTCTACTAGCACCAAAAGATCTCAGGCGGCGAAGGAAATAGACTCTTTGCTTTGTCTTCTTACCCACTGATTCAATCTGGTCTTTCCATGACAGAAGGTGGTCAATTACTACTCCTAGGTATGTATACGAACATACCTGGTTGATCTGTTCACTATGAATAGTAATGGGGGATCTGTGTATCTCTAGTGGGGCACCAAAAACAATCTCCTCTGTCTTTTTTGTGTTAATGATAAGAGCGTTGTTATCACTCCACTCCACCACCTTATTTACTCTGTGTTGGTGCAGTCCAGGATCACTGGAACTATCCAAAAGAGAAATCAAAACTGTATCATCAGAGTACTTTAGAATGTATTGGTCTGGTTTGTCAGTGCGACATTCAGACAGACATTCCTCAGTACGACAGCTGTCAGTATAAAGGGTGAAAAGTACAGCTGAGCTTACACAACCCTGGGGAGCACCAACATTAGTAGTTAATGCTGAGGAGAGGGTTTTGTTCACTTTCACCCTCTGTACTCTGTTCGTAAGGAAGGAAGCATACCAGTGAATTAAGTATGGATTCAGTTCCAACTGTACCATCTTTGTCACCAGAATATCAGACTGTATTGTATTGAAGGCTGAAGAGAAGTCTAAGAACAGCACCCTTGCATGATTCTTGTTAGACTTATCTAGGTGTTTTGTAATGAAGTGGACCAGTGTGACAACCGCGTCCTCTGTACCGCAACCTTTCTTATAAGCAAACTGACAGGGGTCAAATTTGTCTTTAGTTATACTTACAAGATGTTGCAACAGTATTCTTTCCAGTGATTTCATGGTCACTGAAGTGAGAGCTATGGGTCTATAATCCTTATGTTCTTTTGGACATCGGATTTTGGGTAGTGGTTTTATGTGCGAGGTTTTCCAACACAGAGGAATTATGTGTGTATCTACAGAGGTTTGAAATATTGGTTGCCACACAGGAGCCAACTCAGATGCAAAGTTTTTGAGGAGGTGATGATAATTATGTCTGAGGGGGCAGGTGTTACAGCCTTCAGTATTTCAGTGCACTTAGAGGAATCACCTAATGATTCGAATCTGGCATAGAAAGTATTTAGGTCATTGGCAAAGCCAAGTTCATTGTCTGTCACAATAGGTTTGGTTGGGGATGACATTCCTGTCATGGATTTCATAGTATCCCACGCCTTTTTGTGATTATTGGCTTTAAACGCCAGTGGGGCACCAAAACCCAAGAAATTGGTAGATAGATGTAATATCCACCCACACTAGGCGTATGTATGAAATATTGAAAAAGACTCAAACTAAGGACTGTATTTGCTCTATATAGTTTTAGTTCATTTTGTAAACACAAATTAAAGTTTCAGCCATATTGTTTTGTAAAACCTCAGTTATACTTTTTTTAAATACATTTCCGTTAAAGCTTTCTTTCTTTCTTTTTGTTAATAAAATGTTATTTTGTCTGTTTATACAATCTAACATAGACCATTGGGGTAGTTTCCCTAGCCTCCCTAGTCTTCTGTTGAGACATTTAGATCCTGTGTCTTGGACCACCTTTCACACAATCCCATTTATGGTTGTCCGTGACCCTCACGGTCATAACATATTTTGGGAACTGACCCACTGGTTAAGAGTCACTCATGTAGATCACAGAAAAGTCGGCTAAACCCAATAAACCCAACTAAGTCTGAATAAATGTTATCAATCCCATAGCTAACACAAATGGCTTATTACAGATGCACATTAATATAACCCCATTTGGGTGTCAACCGTGGGTTGCCATAACATATATTCCAAATTTGAGAAGTATTTAAAGTATAGGCATTTGCATGCAGTGAGGAGAGGCAGTATGTGCGTGTAGGTTGTCTATTGCCAGCAAACGCAAATGACTTGATTTCCCAACACGTAAATGCTTAACAGTTAAGGCAGGCCTCCTTAATCCATATTCAGAGTTGCTTTGTATTGATTTGGTGTGTTGCAGATAAGAAAGGAATGCTAAATTCCGCCAGGATAATTCTTTCTGTGCATCACAGGAATGCAAATGGGATCAGATATTCATGCAAATACTGTGCCCAGGTCTGTTCAAGGCAAACTCATTTTCTTTATTACATTCTCAACATTTCTTTGATTCGAGAGCGAGAGTGATTAGCATTTTTGGCTGCTTATTTGTAACGGTGATACCCATATACAGTGTAGCATATCAAGTGATGTATGAGGGCTCTTAAGAGAATAATTAATGGCCTAATGGTTTTTTGTGGGGACTAATTACTGTCTTGCCTTCTCATCAAAATCTGTAATCAGAGAGTGACACAAGTCACAAACCTCTTTATCACGACATAATAGTTAGTCAGCAGCCACCAGCTCACTTATCAGGTTCTCTCTCTCTCTCTCTCTCTCTCTCTCTCTCTCTCTCTCTCTCTCTCTCTCTCTCTCCCTCCCCCTCCCAGTCCTCTCCTTTGTTCACTTTTTCTATAATTATCTTCCGTTTCTCATTCATTCCTCATCCTCTACAATTCTGTTTGTTTCTCTCCTGACATACCTCTTGTTGGTCTTTGTCTTTCATTTAGCTATACCCCCCACCACACACACACACACACACACACACACATGCACACGCACACGCACACACGCACAGTCGCACACACACACACACACACACACACACACACACACACACACACACACACACACACACACACACACACACACACACACACACACACACACACACACACACACACACACACACACAGCACTCAAGGTTAATACAATAGCAATCCCATCTCTAAGAGAGATAATGCTGTGACCTTAGAAGTCACATATTCATATGTCTTTGAAAGGAAATGATACATTTAACCTACATATGACCCCAATGGAAACTAGCCCCCAGTGCTTTTTGTGTTATCCTTTTAGCATAGCGTGTTACTTGCTGCACTCTTTGCAATCCTGTTAATAATGTATTCAATCAATCAATAAAAACAACAACAAGAAAGTGCACAGTCATTCCTGCATGGAAAGGAAGAAATACATTACCTTTGAGTTTTTTAACATTTCAATTACCACACTTCTCCAGGCATGTTCTGCATGCTCAAGCCAAACAGTGGACAAAGCCAGTTCACAATTCATCTTCAGTATTAATTGTTTACCACTGCTGTATGGTACAGGACATTATAATCTTTAGTGGCCATAAAGGCAGTGGAATTGCTTCTGCTTCTTCTGCTGATTCAAACTAACATTACCAGGCAGAATACTTTTTTCTGTTCTCTTTTCTTTTTCTCTTTCTCTTTAAAATCCAGATGCAAATTGAACCTCTCATAATAATGGGGTAGCCACAGTGTAAGGAAACAAATCCTTGTAACTGGATTCGTATTCATGGGCAGGGCCCCCAAACTAATCTGTTATTACTTTGTGAATATATTGCACAAGGTTCTATTTGTGTGTCCTCTGTCAGATACTGTAGAGCGTTGTCTTTGGTAGGAACCCTCTTCTGTGTGCCTTGGTCCCCTCTCTCGTGTTTGTTCAGGAAAAACCTGGAAGGCCCACAGGCCTTGAAGTCAACATGGCCTTTATTACATTTATCACTGCTATACTTAGAGAGCAAGCTCCCCTGTCATTAGTCTGCCACTACAAAGCTGTACATCTGTATCTGCAATAGATTAAATTAAGAATCTAATTAATATGTTACATTTTACTGTTACATTTTACTGCATGCTTGCCGACAATCTTCGGCAAGAAGTATCTTAGATGAGGCTCATAGACTAAACAGTAATATCACCATTAAATGATTGATGCAGTCAGACAATTTGGAGAAATTGATGGAGATTTTCACCTTTCAAAACTGTTTCCATCTTTCGGTTGAATTCTACTGTCCCTTCCTCATGATTGGACACAGGCACAATTCTAACTCAATGGTCTGATAAAAAAGAAGAAGAAGAAAGAAAAAAAAGAAGATCAAGTGTCCACAGATGGAATGAGACACTTCACAACTGAATCACAGCTCTCAGAACTAGTTGAAAATGAAAAAAGTCCATACCCTGAAAGCTGGATTGAGGGGTCTGTGTGTGGCGAAAACAAATCGATAGACGGAGGAGATGAATCCAATCCCGGCTCATCAGATGAATCCTCTGGGATAGCTGAGCGCTCCCCAACACTGCCCACCCATTACTGCTCAATCCTCACCAAATCCCAACACAAAGCCTCCATATCCCACAACGCAACCAAGCTCCAAACTGTAGACCATGGGTCCATGCACCCACACAGCCTCTGGCCATCTGCGCAATATGAAAGAATTGTCATTGTGGTATAGTGTGATACTTCATTATAAGTGTTATCATCTGCGATGATCTTGAACTGACTATTGGCTCTCTGAAATTAGCTCTGAAATGTGCACACAGAAAATGTAAAGTTTAAAGGTTTCATGACGTTCAGTTTTACCACACATTAAAAGTCTTTGTCATGGTCCTTCAAACGTGTATAGAAAGTTTTAACAAAAAATTCCACTCCATTGATCCATGGCAGGCGTTTTTCTCTCACATTTCTAAAGCCTTTTCAACTGCAATGAAAAAATAAATCTTTGCCTGCGGGTGTCGCTGGTGAGGGATTTTGCCTGTCAATCATAGCCTCTGCTCCGCCCCCCCCCCCCCCCCCCCCCCCCCCCAAAGGAAAGGATATGGGAGGAGAGGGGCGAGGAAGAGAGTGGGCGGGATTAATCGGCTGTGACCTCACTGCCGAAGGGCCAAGCTCAGATTACTTTTCAGCCTAATTATTCCGAAAACCCCAGACCACAGAAAATCCACTGAATGTTCAAAGTTCAGATTTTTTGGGTGTAATTGAGGTCATAAAACCCCCCAAAAAAACATTGTGAAAATGAATGTCATAGAACCTTTAAGCCCTACTGATTTTGGAGATGCAATGCCTTTCCTCTAGCGCAGGGGTGTCAAACTCGCGGCCCGCGGGCATTTTGCGGCCCGCGGAAAGGTCCAGTGCGGCCCGCGAAATACTTTTCAAAATAGTGAATTGATACTACCTCTAACATACATAGAGTCGGAGTTTGCACGTTGCCTTGCTGAGAGTCCAAGCAGCTCTCCTCCCTCCACCACTGGCTGCAGCAAGTACCTCTGATGGCCCGGTAGTCAGCCAACATTCCACAGCCAGCTGTGGACTGTTCTGGCTGATTGGCTCGTTAACAGTCTATTCAAGTCGAGTAGTAATGGCTAGTATTCTCTCTCTCTCTCTCTCTCTCTCTCTCTGTCTGTCTGTCTGTCTGTCTGTCTGTCTGTCTGTCTGTCTGTCTGTCTGTCTGTCTGTCTGTCTGTCTGTCTGTCTCACACACACACACACACACACACACACACACACACACACACACACACACACACACAGGAGCTTGCCCTGAGAAAGGAGGAGCTCGCACTATGAGCTTGTAGATCTGCTATTTTTGAAAAATCATGGAAATCTTTACAGATGTCTCCTAAATCCTAACAGTTTTCTGAAACACTTATGTTGCTATAATATGTGGTTCTCTAACTTTTTTATGTCTATATTATATGTCTATATATATATATATATATATATATATATATATATATATATATATATATATATATATATATATATATATATATATATATATATATATATGTTATATATATATATATATATATATATATATGTGTGTGTGTGAGAACGCTCCCCCCTCCCCACTTGTTCTGTAAAGAACAATAGGCAAGCAATTGAAGCCATGGCCATGTAAATTAACATAAGGTGTCCTCTTCTACGTCGTCAAATACCGCATAAAAAGAGCCACAGGTAAACAGCTATTTACCATTCACCTGAAAGCTGAGGAGAAGAGAGAACTTGAATGAATTTAATTGTTCTATTTCAAATGGATGGGCTCATTACAAATTGCATTGTTTGATTTTAATGTAAATAATTAAAGTAGCTAATCTTCATAAAACATTTTTTAAAGTGATATACTGTAGTTATAGCAGTGACTGAGATGTAGTGGAGTAAAAGTTCTGGAAATTGGAAATACTAAAGTAAAGTAAAACTCAAATCTTTAGGTACAGTACTTGAGTAAATGTAATTAGTTACTTTACACCACTGTTCTATAAATGTAATTATTTAACCACCCACACACATTACCAGGTATTGTTTAATTTCAAATTGAATTATTCTACTTAAAATGGTTTATAATAAGGGTAATAATAATAATAATAATAATAAGACAAGACAAGACAACAGATTGAAAAACAATGCTGTATAACTGAATGCGTGTGAGCGCGCATGTGCGTCCGCAACTGGCTCCTGCCCACCTCAAGTCACCATTTGACCAATCTTGCCCGGACATCAAAATGAGTTTGCCACCCCTGCTCTAGCGCTACCAACATGTCCTCTTACCCCTAGTAAGAGTTACGGGCTCTAAGTATGACAAATGTGTTGATCAAAATTGCTTTGGCTCGGTTGGGCAAAAGGTGCAACACGGCGAGCCAGGCTTTTAGACTCATAGGGCCTTAACTTCTGCCAAACGCAAGACAGTGCTAGGCGGTAGCACAATTAACGTGACTATTTTTCCGACCTACGCAGTTTTCATTTTTACGCGGTAACCACATTATTTGATAACAAATAATTTTGCGCCTATTTTGCGCCCATGGTTGGTCTGGAAATGAGGTGTACTTTAGCCTGGCACAATCAGGGCTCACAGAGTTTGTGCTTTGACAAGACCAGCTCCAAGGTAGTTGAATCTGCTGGGGCAGTGACGCAGGTATCCTAAATTTAGACAGCAATTTATTGTGATTAGGACGTCTGGACAGATTCTCGATGTGCCCACAATGATTGCAAAATCTGGTTTCAACACTCAAGTAAATTGCTGGACTCAAGTCCTGCAATTTAGGTGACATTTCTGAAAGACTCAGACTGGCCCATATTATCCATAATACTGTACTGTGTATGGTGTGTGTACATTACCATCAGCCCATTTTCCATATGGTAGCTTACACAAGCTAATGAAATACACATATCACTTTTTGGGGTGTTGGGTTAAGAAATTATCATAGAGAAGAAGAATAGAACTCATCTGCTCCAATACAATTTATTATAATTTATTCAACAACGTTTCATGCCTGGGCTCTTTGTCGGGTCAAACTCAAATGTAATATTTATCGTTGTAACATTGCAACTGCATATCCCTTTCTTTGAACTTGAACACACTATGATTGTGGCAGTTCAGCGTAAAATGTGGTTGGGATCAGCATGCGCAGGCACTCGCGTGGACACACACTCTTGAACAGAATGAGCGAGGGATACTTATAGCTGCTGAAGCCCAAATACCAGCCATTATGTAGTTTTGTGATGGTTTGGAGGCAGTGATGCAAATCGTTTTGGCCTGTGCTAACAAATGAGCTGTCTCAGGTAATGACGGCTCCCATTGACAATGTAGCCAGGGAAGAATGTGGAAGGGGCTGAGTCTGGAAGAAGGTCAAACCGCCTTCCAAAACAGGCAGATATGTAAATGTTCTCATAATTATATCATTGTTATTGCTATTTCTAGCAACAGTGCATTTCACTTCAAGACGGACTCATCAGTTGTTGTGGAAATCAGATATATTGCGTTATATAACGTTTTGTGCCCAAGGTACACCAAAGGGCAAATCAAAATCATAAGGCAGATCTGTATTCATATCTGTGGAAAAATAGCCTCTACATGACTTTCACAAATTTTAAGAAAATAGCGTAAATAGGATATTTAGAGTGCAAGTTAAAGAGTGGTTAATTTATGTTTTTTACAGTTTATAATGTACCATAAAAATTATGGCACATTATAAACTTTTGTAGCTTGTAGATATTTTCTCACAAAATAGCATAATAGCTATTTTCTCACACAAAAAAAAGACATTACTGATAAAAAAACATTTTAAAAAAGAAAACAAGCTACAGCAACAATCATATATTTTTGGATAGTTATTGCAATATTAGTGTGTGGTTGTAACAAAATCCAAAGGCTTTCTGGACGTGTAGCCTGGTCTCATAGCCTCGACACACTGTTTGGGAACCACTGGTGTCACTAACCTGTTGTTGCAATCAGGTTAATTCCTCCAACAGCTACTCCAACCTGTCCGTGATCAAGTCCCCTGCCTTTTTGAATAAAGAATTGGTTCTAGAGGTTCCCAAACCTTTTAGCTCAAAACCCAAAGGAGAAATTAGACGTTTGCCCGGGACCCAAACTAGTGAAAATAGTAGATATACAAGCTCACAACGCGTTAACTTAGTGCCATGTTGTGAGCTTGTACTTGTACTTTTGAAAATTGTTGAAATTGTTTTTAATTGATGAAAAGTTGTGAAAACCTTTTTTTTTATGTAGGAAACAAAAAAGGGGATATTTACTCGCGACGCACAAAAATTGGTCCGCGACCCAAACATGGGTTTCCGACCCACTGTTTGGGAAACAGTGGTCTAAATCACTCTGGATCAGTCTGTACTGCATTACACCTCCATGTAATTGGCATAATCAGCATTGACAACATTAATGATCTACCTGTGATTAATCAAATCATGATTTGAGCCAGCTAGAGGCATCCCTGTTAGTTAGGGAGTTCCACATCATCTGTGTTATACTTGCACTAAATCCTTCATGAGCAACGTGCATCTCGATCTCATGCACACAGCACAGTATGTGCCAAATTAAAGCAATGCACTAATACAAATTCTGTAGATTGACTAACATGCACCGAATAAATGGACAAAATCTGTAGGAGTAATGTAAACAAATTAGTTTAGCAACAATCGGCCTCCTGGTGGCGCTATAACAGGCCCATGTGAAAAATGTGGGCCAGAGGTTCTGCTCTGGCATCCAGGGGGTCCCAGCAAGCACAGTCAGGACCCGGACCAATCAGTGACGTCTCGATTGGGGCTAGATCAAGTCAAACCACGACAAGTCAGATCTGGCCCAGAATATCACCTGATTTCAACCAAAATTAATCCTGACCACAAAAACGTCACTTCCAGGACGTCATCTAAACACATTTCTCATCACCCAAAATTGCTGTCCAAATGTCCATATGATGTCCCGGTGATGACGTCCTGTAAATGACGTAAAGATCATCCCCATATGGGCTGTGATCTGGCCTAGTCCTGAACGTCACCGGGGTGATGACCGGGCGTCATCATAACGTCATCATGACGTCATTGTGCTTGCTGGGGTGTGTCTGCACAGTTTTGCTGTGAGCAAGCAAACGGTGCCGGAGATTAGCTGTTCACACACGGACACACACACTGACACAGCTCTCGCTTTGGGTGGCTTGGGTGCACAGAGATAGTATGGCCCGCCTCAGAGCCCACCCATACTCCTGCAGCACCTCCCACAATCAAGGAAGTATCTTTGTTGAAAAGCAAAGAAGTGTGCTTTTATAATAAATCTACTGTTATTACAAGTGCACACAGACACAGCTGTTCTAAAGTAGTAAAATCGGGCAGTGAGTGTCATTTTAGGAACAACCTGTCTACTTTTGTCACGGCACGCCACCAGCGAGCCACCGGGGATCCGCTCAGCGTCCCGATGTTGACCTGATGTGCAAAATGTCAGCGGGTGTGTGCACAAGCATTTTGCTAGACGGGGATCTATTCAACCAATACAAATATCTTGGTCTTCCTGTAAATCGTGTGGGATGTGAGCTGCGATTGGGTGTTTGAACAGAATGCGCAAACATTGTTTGTTTTCCAAGAAACAAACTCGTGCTACTTTGTTTACGTGTGACCAGCAACGTTTACAATGGCAAAACATACGTCTATTGCGAGTTTTTACAACCAAAAACCCAATCCAATCCAAACCCGGGTGTCCCACATGGAAAGCCAACATCTTATTCACTAATGCCCAAAGGGGAATTCCCCCTTGGCCATGCAGGGGAGGTATTTTGGTCATCAGGCAGAGGCTCTGAGCGACTACTGCTACACATGCATGTGCGTGCGTGCGTGCGTGCGTGCATGCGTGTGTGTGTGTGTGTGTGTGTGTGTGTGCGCGTGTGCGTGTGCGTGCGTGTTGTGCTGGTAAGGATGGAAAAAGTGATGGCAACATTTCTGCAGAAACTACATCCTATGCAATGCATTAATTCTAAGATTCTGAACCAATGCCAGTGGAAGCATATTGGAAATGAGCAACAAAAATGATAATATTGCCATATATAAATCCTCAGCGCTGGAGTGATTATCGGCAGTGAGCGCCTAGACAGCATGTGCCAGTAAGCGGGGCTTGGCCAGGGAGTGGAGAGGTCTAGCACACTAACAATGAGGTGAGCTTGAACTCCACTGCAGTGACGGAGCAATAAAATCCACACAACATGACTTAATGTATGGCTTTTCTCACAAAGCTTTGCTTACCCACACACATTTTTGGATAAGATCAGCACTCCTTCTCTGCACCAGATCCCTAGACTGAAAGTGTGGGAGGTTATATATGAGAGAGAGAGAGAGAGAGAGAGAGAGAGAGAGAGAGAGAGAGAGAGAGAGAGAGAGAGAGAGAGAGAGAGAGAGAGAGAGAGAGAGAGAGAGAGGAACATACTGTGTGCTGTGTGCTAGAACCTCTTCAGAGATGGTGAACGTGATTTTTGAACACAAACTGCACGGCCCGGGAGTAGATAAAATGACAGGATATTCCAATCACATGGTGCACGCCGCTCATTGATTCATTGATTGACATGTATAATGCAATATTCAGCAGCGCTATTGATCTTTGAAGGATCCCAAGGTGGGTGGCAAGTTGATCATGTCCTTTTAGTTTGAAAGGAGGTGGAGGAACACACCCCCCCCCCCCCCCGTTAGATGTATGTCATGTTGATAAGAACCTGGCAGATGTACTGTAGAGGTGTATGAATAATGCATCAATAAAAGATGCATATTCTCCAGCTTGAAGCTGAGAGCCCATTATTCAAGTAGTGTTTGTTGTCACAGACTTCCAAATTGTGTGTGTGCGTGTGCGTGTATGTGAGTGTGCGTGTGTGTGTGTCTGTGTGTTGTTTTCCTATTGCTCAGCGATAGATGTTGTCTTGAAATGCATCTTTTCAGGTCATAATTCAATATGTATCGTATCTATCTTCATGCCACACAGGTTAACCATAAATCAAACACTATACTTTTTGGTAGAGCAGATCTGTGCGACACTCATGGCGTCTAATGAGAAATGTTGTGATCAGTAACAGCTGGAGCTGCACAAAAGGGCACTTTAATGGCTTAATAACTTCTTTGTTGAATAAATGCGCGCTCTCTTGTGAAAATATAAATGGTTTGCAAATGTCACCTTTTTTTGTTTTCAGGGCTGTCTGTTAAAGTGTTACACAACATTTGTTTTGGTAGAATTGGTTGTAGCTTTTTTAATTTTTTAATTTTTTTGTTTATCCCCCATGTGTAATGTGGTCCCTGTTTACTGCCCACCACCATTGTTGGTCTGGCGAGTGTAGACTAGTGTCAGTGTTTTCCGATGCTGAAAATGAAATTATCGTACAGAGACCCCCAAATTATCGTTTTTTAGCCCAAACTATCGTACATTAAATCCAACCGTGAAGCAGCCACGATTAGGTGTGCAGCCAGCGGTTATCTTGGCTACATAGATCACTTTGGCTGTGTTTGGTCTTAATTGTGTAGTCAATCAAGTGATAGGAGAAGTTAATACTTCCAACAACAAGAGGGCAACAACAACTAGCCTGTGGATTTGCCTCTTGTTCTTAATAGTTTAATAAATATATACAAAACTGTCCATAAATTAAAAAAAATACCTTGTTTTGTTTAAAAAAATGTTTTATCCAAAATACATAAAATTATATAAAATACAAAATAATATCCAACACTGGACCAACAGCCAACACTGGACCAACAATGGACCACAATGGCAACAAGCATAACCTTTGACTGTACACCTGTACTGTTAACAAACTTGGCAGAAGTACTGTACTGTACTGTACTGTACTGTACTGTACGTACTGTACTGTACTGTACTGTACTGTACTGTACTGTACTGTACTGTACTGTACATACTGTACCTGTACTGTACCTGTACTGTACGGTCTGTACTGTACTGTACTGTACCTGTACCGTACTGTACTGTACCTGTACTGTATGTTACTGTACTGTACTGTACGGTCTGTACTGTACTGTACTGTACTGTACGGTCTGTACTGTACTGTACCTGTACCTGTATGGTTGCATCTTTGTGTTGCAATCAGCCGCAGCTGTTGAGGCTGTGCTCAAACATACAGAGAGGCCGTGCTCATACGGACACACAGACAGACACACAGACGGACACACACACAGACACGGTCAAATGTAGTCTGGTATATACGGTCGGTCTAATCTTCTTAATTTAGATTACAGACAGAAATAAAACACCCACTTTACATCAGATTATTTGAAGCATTACCCATGTCTAATGATACATTTGCCCAAAGTGGTCTAATGACTTGTAAAAGGCACATTGAGGTGAATAAAATACAAGGTCAACGTTGCAGCATTATTTAACACAATTATAGTTATGAAGTTCAGTTTAACCACTTACTTAAGCCCTATTTATTATAACTGTAGCAAGTCTCTATATATATATCTATCTATCTTTTATAATAGTAATGATAATGAATGACATATGTCAGTTTATGTCTGTGCATGCTGCGTAGACTATATTACGGTACCAGGAAGGGAATGTAATTTCCATACAGTGTACAGTGTTGCAGTAAAATTGTTGCTTTACCTAATTTAATTCAACTTCTGCCAAGTCTTAAGAGGATTTCTTCATACGAGCTGCTCGATCTTATCAGCGGACGCATTGGTGAGTGAGAGAACATGCAACAGAGGTTACTATAAATAGAAATAGGCATTTTAGAGTGTATTTCCTAGTGCAGAGAGGTTAATAGTTTCACAGCTACATTTGGTCTGAAATCTTCTCGGCGCGGGGCATGCGCTATCTGGGGTGCAACGGCACAGTTACACTTATTAGGGTTTAAATTCATAGGGTTTATAGGTTTTACTGAAACTATCGAGGGTAGTAGAAATTAGGAGTATTTTAGTTTCTTCTATTTTCGTCAGGCCATTACAACGGTCTGTGCTGTACTGTACTGTACTGTACTGTACTGTACTGTACTGTACTGTACTGTACTGTACTGTACTGTACTGTACGGTCTGTACTGTACTGTACTGTACTGTACGGTCTGTACTGTACTGTACTGTACTGTACTGTACGGTCTGTACTGTACTGTACTGTACGGTCTGTACTGTACTGTACTGTACTGTACTGTACTGTACTGTACTGTACTGTACTGTACGGTCTGTACTGTACTGTACTGTACTGTACGTACTGTACTGTACTGTACTGTACTGTACTGTACGGTCTGTGCTGTACTGTACTGTACTGTACTGTACTGTACTGTACGGTCTGTACTGTACTGTACTGTACGGTCTGTACTGTACTGTACTGTACTGTACGGTCTGTACTGTACTGTACAGTCTGTACTGTACTGTACTGTACTGTACTGTACTGTACTGTGCGGTCTGTACTGTACTGTACTGTACCTGTACTGTACGTACTGTAATGTACGTACTGTACTGTACTGTACTGTACGGTCTGTACTGTACTGTACTGTACTGTACTGTACTGTACTGTACTGTACTGTACTGTACCTGTACTGTACCTGTACTGTACGGTCTGTACTGTACTGTACCTGTACCGTACTGTACTGTACTGTACTGTACCTGTACTGTATGGTACTGTACTGTACTGTACGGTCTGTACTGTACTGTACTGTACGGTCTGTACTGTACCTGTACCTGTACTGTACTGTACTGTACTGTACGGTCTGTACTGTACTGTACTGTACTGTACTGTACGGTCTGTACTGTACTGTACTGTACTGTACTGTACTGTACTGTACTGTACTGTACGGTCTGTACTGTACTGTACTGTCTGTACTGTACTGTACTGTACTGTACCTCTACCTGTACCTGTACCTGTATCTGTACCTGTACCTGTACCTGTACTGTACGTACTGTAATGTACGTACTGTACTGTACTGTACTGTACTGTACTGTACTGTACTGTACTGTACTGTACGTACTGTACTGTACTGTACTGTACTGTACGTACTGTACTGTACTGTACTGTACTGTACTGTACTGTACGTACTGTACTGTACTGTACTGTACGTACTGTACTGTACTGTACTGTACTGTACGTACTGTACTGTACTGTACTGTGCCTGTACTGTACCTGTACTGTACTGTACGGTCTGTACTGTACCTGTACCGTACTGTACTGTACCTGTACTGTATGGTACTGTACTGTACTGTACTGTACGGTCTGTACTGTACTGTACTGTACTGTACTGTACGGTCTGTACTGTACTGTACCTGTACCTGTACCTGTATGGTTGCATCTTTGTGTTGCAATCAGCCGCAGCTGTTGAGGCTGTGCTCAAACATACAGAGAGGCCGTGCTCATACGGACACACAGACAGACACACAGACGGACACACACACAGACACGGTCAAATGTAGGAGTGGTTGGCACCACTCAAAAAGTCTGGTATATACGGTCGGTCTAATCTTCTTAATTTAGATTACAGACAGAAATAAAACACCCACTTTACATCAGATTATTTGAAGCATTACCCATGTCTAATGATACATTTGCCCAAAGTGGTCTAATGACTTGTAAAAGGCACATTGAGGTGAATAAAATACAAGGTCAACGTTGCAGCATTATTTAACACAATTATAGTTATGAAGTTCAGTTTAACCACTTACTTAAGCCCTATTTATTATAACTGTAGCAAGTCTCTATATATATATCTATCTATCTTTTATAATAGTAATGATAATGAATGACATATGTCAGTTTATGTCTGTGCATGCTGCGTAGACTATATTACGGTACCAGGAAGGGAATGTAATTTCCATACAGTGTACAGTGTTGCAGTAAAATTGTTGCTTTACCTAATTTAATTCAACTTCTGCCTCAGAATCACTGCTGTCACTTGTTGAGCCCCTAGCGTAGTCAACGTTGAAGACACATTTGCAGGACCACATTGGGAACACGTGTTTCATTACGCTTTAATGTGTGTATCCTGATTTTAAGGTGTATTGTCTTTAGGTTGGCTGATGTCATCGAGCACAGCATCGTTTGGGTGGGTGTGAACTTTACGCTTCCTCCAGCTGCCCTCGCACACTGTGCCGTATGCAGGAACCCATTCAGGGTATCCGGTATGAGCCTGTTCGGTGGATTGGTCTTTATTAAGTTAACTCTGGAGAACACTCATTCACAGGAGGCGTTTGAGTGAGGGAAAACAAGCACATCCAACACAAAGGTTGCAAGATCCTCAAACACTGTCTGCCCTGCCATGTCTTTCATTTCCATTGCGTTATATCGGAATGAATCCACATCCATGGCTTTGCAGTTGTCAGGTAGGCCCATGAGAGGCATCTTTCTCCATTGGTCATCTATTGCCTGGATGCGAGCAACATTATTCAATGTTGATTATGCATGGCACTGTTTGCATCAGAGGGAAGAGAGAGGGGTACAGGACACGTGATTGAGCATCCAGCGCTGTGACCGGAGAAAGACTCCGGTCAAAGTCAAAGTCAATATTAGACAGGGTTGGCTGATCAAAATCGAAACGTTTCTTGAACTCAAGGAAAGCAACTCGGAGGAACATCTGCCACCACACACGACAGTCAGTGAAAACAGCAGGCGGGAGCTTCGTGTTCTGGAGCTATTACGTTACACTCACACCCAAGTACATAGCAGTCAGTGGTAGTGTCTTTGAGCTGTCTGCAGGGTCTATCTGGGTGTGAACTTTACTCTTCCTCCTGGTGTGTAGAATGTACTCCCTTTCCATGAAAGACAAGAGTAAGTCTGTGTAGGTTTTAATCATCTTCTTCAAAATGGATGTAATGACAACCTTCTCACTCTTGAAGTGCTCGTTCAGGCTTGTGAACTTCGGTAGAATCCAATCCAAAAAGTATTTAGTACTTAAGCACAATTTCAGTGACTCATCATTCAGGGCTTTGTAGATTGTCTGTGCAGCATTTAACCTTGCCTCCAACCACTCATCAGTGAAGAAGAGCTTTCGTGCATTCCATTGTTAATTGATGCGTCTCACAACTTGTCTGAAATGGCTTCAGGATTTTGTGTGGCTCGACATCACATAACTGTGCAACACATTTGGCACTATTTTTGTGATAAATAGCCATAGATATCCCTAGCTAAATCCTTGCACATGCAGGGAAGCTGCAGGCCTTGCATGTGTAACGCCCGGGATTCGAATCCCATTCTCCCGCGTGAATAGTCAACATCTTAACCACTAATCCAAAGGGGAATTCCCCCTTGGCTCGGGGAGATATTAGGGTTTTTGTCATCAGGCAGAGACTCTGATAAAGCTGTGATGCTGAAGCATCAAACTCTCGACATTCATTAGAGAATATCTGAGCTAAATGTGTTCTAAAAATATGTCTGCACAGATTTGGACTAGTCATCAAAGAAACAAACGACACTGCAGAGAGTGTTCACTATGGCAATATCTGTGCTTGGATAAAATTGTCATTTTAACCTGAAAATGTATTTCTATTTTCTATAAAGCTGGAGAGACGTAAGCCATTTTGTTCAAAGTTTTCATTTTGGGATCATAGCATTTGATCTTACATTTCCTGGCTTCCTTTGAAACAAGTGAAACAAATCTGCACTGCACTGGGTGGGATTTAAGGGCCCTATTCTGCCCGGCGCAATGCGGCACAATGCCGCAGTTATTAAATTCAGTATCAATATCAAATTCAATATTCAGTATATCGTCCCCCCGAGGCAGTTATTAAATTCACGCCTTGCGCCAGTATTGTCTAGATACCGAATGATCTTGCACCGATTATGCACGTTGGGGTGTGTTGGTCTTAAAATGAGTTGTTGTCTGACGTATACAAATCTATATGGTTCTCAGGTTCTATAGGTTTTCAGGTTCTTTGTTTAACTGCATTTCCATTTTCCTCTATCAAGGATAGACACACACATACACGCATGCACGCACGCACACGCACACACGCACACGCACACACACACACACACACACACACACACACACACACACACACACACACACACACACACACACACACACACACACAAACTCAGCTGGCTGCCTGGCTCAAGAGTGATGCAGTATGTCTTGTACCAAAGCTGTCAGAGGTATATATCATTGGCAAGATTGTTTAAGGCAGAGTATTCATCAAAAACAGCAGAACTGAGGTTCTGAATACTGATAATCCATAGCCCCGGGCAATGACGCTTTGGGGTCAAAGCCATGGAATTTTTAGATGTTGATCGTGTGGCTTAGCAAGCTGTTAGATAACAAGTTTGGTCTCTATTAGTGGTTCAGTCTATTTTTTTTGTGATCATGTTATTTATTTTTTGTGTGTCAATTTGCTGCAGTTCTGAAAAGGGTGTCGCAGCTATAACTCCTGTGAGGATGTTATTTGTGAGATATTTATATAAGTCGTGTGGTTCTATTATAGGGAAATGTGTGCCATATGCCTACAGCTTAGAAGCACAATCTGAACTCTGCGACCCTGTCTGGATACTGAAGTTAAATTAATATTAGATACAATTAAGAAAACTAGGAAATTATGTGGAGATCGGGATCCACGTAGAAACGGTGTGGATCCAATTTGGATCTCGGAGGACTGTATGATGTCAGTCGTGACTATGACCACATAGTATCTATGACGTACACAGCCCGTTGACTTTTCATTATAAAACTGAAGTTAAATATATAAAATACGTATAAAACAGGAAGACATTTACTGTATGGAGGTATTTCTGTAGCCTACTGGCAACGATGGCGTGCAAAGCTTGGCATTGATCTGTCCAGTGGTTTTAAAGATTAGACTGAAAACACACACACGCACGCACGCACGCACGCACGCACGCACGCACGCACGCACGCACGCACGCACGCACGCAGCCACATGCAGAGACACGTCATGAAAATCAACAGCTTTGATCACAAAGTGATATTATCCTCATGTGCTTAAAACACAAAACTCAGCAATTTTGGTGGCCTTAGCTGAGAGGCCGCCTGGGAATTGAAAGGTCACCGGTTTGACCTTGGTCTTGCACAGTCTATGTGTTGAAGTGTCCCTAAGCAAGACACTTAACTCCCAACTGCTCCCTGGGTGTTGTATTAATGGCATCAACTGCCTCTAACACTAACCGTTAGAATGGGTAAATGCAGAGTTACAATTTCAGGTATAGGAGCAAATGTACCAGGCCAAATACCCCAACAACAACTAAACACTTCATGTTGAGATGCAACCATAATAGCCCAGCAGGAGACGTTGTCAATGCCTGAAGCCTGTCTTGTCCTCCTCATGCTTGCTGGTGGTATCCTGAGCGTACACCGTGTTCCTCTTCTGTGGAAGAGGAGCACATCTGACACGTCCAATGTGAGGCTATACACCGCTTCTCGAGAGGGGGAAGGAAGTGGAAATGCAATTTCATTTAGTGAGGACAAATGTGTTTGATCTCCTGTCATGACAGCGCTATCCAAACGCTTTCATTTGACAACAGACAGAAAAGGCCACAGTGGCACAAAAATGTGGAAGCCCATCTCACCCGCTCAAATCACTTATTAAAATAGAGGGAAAAGGGAAAAAAGAACAAATTCTGTAAAAGAGGGAAGGAAATTGTAAGACGGCCGCTACCTTTAGGCCATTACATTTTCGGTCATGTGCCCCTTTTGTCTCGTAATTGGACACAAACGACATTTGAAAGACCACTGCATTGAAGAGAGAGAGAGAGAGAGAGAGAGAGAGAGAGAGAGAGAGAGAGAGAGAGAGAGAGAGAGAGAGAGAGAGAGAGAGAGAGAGATTGTCTGTGTTGTTTTCTTTCTACATTGTAAAGCAGGAGTGCCAGTCATTTCATGCCTTGACAGTTGTGCTTCACACTTATATTACACACAATAGACAACCACAGAGTATTGTCTAGGCTGCAGAGGGCTTTTGTACTGAGTTGTAATGTTCTTTTTTATTGTCTCCGCCAGGCCGAAAGGCATGGCGAGAGAGTATGTTTTACCTTCCATCCGTCCGTCCGTGTGTCCGTGTGTCCTGTCCGTCCGTTACCAGCTAATCTCTGGCACCGTGGCCCGATCGCTGCGAAACTGTGCACACATACTCCCCCCCAACATTTTTCACATGGGCCTGTTATAGAGCCACCTGGAGGCCGATTTGTGCAAAACCATTTTTTTTTACATTACTCCTACAGATTTTATCCAAACGTCATGCAAATCGGTGCACAGTATCTCTATAGTTAGGTGATCAACACAGATCTATCCGATTTCCCATATTCCATCCTCATTGGCTAAGGTTGGCTTCCAAAATTTGCAGGATTGGTCCGTTTTGAACAAAATGCCTCAAATCATGAACGCAGCTTGCCCACTAGGCCAAGGAAGAAATGCCACCCTTTTTCACATTGGCCTGTTATAGCGCCACCAGCAGGTCTAATTTAGCAAAACACATTTTTGGAACAAAATGCCTCACATCATGAATGCAGTGTCCAATTGCCGTGAACGGCCTAAGAATAAATGGCACCCTTTTCACATTGACCTATTATAGCGCCACCAGGAGGCCACAATAACGTACCCAATCTGGGAACCCATCGCCAACTGAAAATGAAAAACAGCGCCCTCTGCTGTTTGTTCTATGTCTGTTGGCTCTGGGCGGATGATAACGTAACACCAGAGCACAAGGAAACCGGTGTTTGTGATGCGCCTTCAGCGCATCACTTCCGGTTGGTGCGACTATGTTTTCATTCCCACTAACAATATTTCTACACGGAACACTAACACCACTTCTCCCAGAGAACATGGATCGTTTTGGTTATAAGCCCACTTGTTTCTATGATGAAAGAGTAAGTTAAAATGTGAATATATTTCTGTGGTTTTGTCTGCTCCGCGGACGCTATTGTTAAATTAGTTTCGGTTTGTTTCGAGGGGGAAAGATCGACGGACATGTGAATCCCGCCCACTACATGTGATTGGGTAAAGCGCGGCCTACTTCCTGATCTGAATGCGCACTCGTTATGACGAACCTCCCCGACAGATTCCAACGCAGTGCAGAAGCTGTTCTTGAGAGATTATAACGTACCTGACCTGGCGGAGACCTGTGCTCCGAGGAGCACTTTTTCTAGTTTATTAATCGTTTTCTTCCTGATTTCATTCAATCGTTTACACCTACACCACCTTTACTACCAACAGAATAGAAATATTTATTGTTCACATTGTAACACCACCACAATAAAATACAATCAACCAACCACTATACAACCATAGAAAAAAAAGTGGGCAATAACAAGGGTTATCACGTTAATAAAGGTAGGATGGCCTGCATACTATAGCATTGAAGTGGACACCTTGCACCCACCCCTTCCTCCTCCAGCATTATAGGCTCGACAGCACTGCTACTGGCCTATACACTAAATACCCATTTGTCCCAACTATATTCGTTGATCAACAATATAGGCCTGTGACTGACTGACCTATTAGTCCGGCAGCCCCTGTTGTGGGGTTGGGAAATGTGGTCTACTGTAGGCTATATATAATATTATTTAATTGGTCCAAAATATTGTCTATTCATGAAACCACTTGCTGACCAGCTGTCAGCATTGGGCAAAAACATGTTTATAGGTGGGAATCAAAAATAGACTAATTGGACCCAGAAATGTTGTTTTTCTATTTACTATTAATATTTAAATGTAATCTATAGGCTTATTGTATGAAAATAAACTTTGTTGCCAAGAGGTGAGTGTTGAACAAACGGCACAATGTCAGAAATGAGTGCCCTATTTTTTTTAAATGACGAAAATCAGTCGAGGCAACTGAGAGAACTTTAATCCATGTACTGTATATAGCAGACTAATATTAGAACACAGTGCTGTGTGTGTGCGTGTGCGTGTGCGTGTGCGTGTGCTTGTGTGTGTGTGTACAGTACTGTAGGCCCCGCGGACAGAATGGTGAGGGCAGTTCCAGGCAAACATATTATTTAGTATCAAGACTCTGTTTGACAGTTATTGTCAAATGACACAAGATCCTTTGTCATTTGGTGAAGAAAAATCTAGTTTCTGCAACCAACTATTGTAGCATTTGTGGGGCCCCTATGGATGGAAATGAAATAGCTTTTGGCTCTGTGTTATTTAGAGGCCCTCGATTTGTGAAATGCTTTTTTTAGGTCAGACGCTGCATTCAAGATTGTGTTTTTTAACAGAGGACTCAAACTATGATCATGTTGCCTCTTTTTGTATTTTGTATTGTTTCAGCAACAATTCAAGATCACTTTAGGATATTGACTGATTTTGCAGATCACTTAAGGATATTGACTGATTTTTCAGATATTAAATCATTATTAGGCTACAGTATTAGTAAGTAGCTATCCCACTTTTATGTCCCGTATAATGTGAAATCACCCTACTATTGGGGGCCGAGACGTAAAAGGCGATATCCCTTGTTTTTCTACATATTTAGTGCTTCAATTGTAAACACAGGTAAGTTTCATTGATTGATTGATTGATTGATGTACTTTATTTAGTAAGACATGAGAACATCAGTACATGGAAGTACAAATTCACAATACAAGGTCTACTAAACTGGAAGACTCATTAAGCACTGAGCTTGTTTAAGATGAGATCCCCATGCACACAAATCATTACAAATGGATGGGCTCAGTGCAAATCTACTGCATCCCTACTCTGTTCATGATTGTATTCATAATGTCCCAAAGGACAGCTCTTGAACCCAATGTATTGTCATACTAAACAATAGAGATTTAACCCACGGGTTAACTTTTTCTATGTTATGATGTTCCCTCTATGAATGTTGTCTGTCATAATGCATTGCAGTATTCAGTATACTGTTCTACTCATCCAGTTCACATTCTAAACACAAGTGTATGTTGTGTGGGTTGTATTAACCCGTTTATTATTCCCCATTGTCTGGCATCATAATGTATTGTACAGTACACAACACCACAACACCCCCCCCCCACACACACACACCCACCCACCCACCCACCCACCCCACACACACACACACACACACACACACACACACACACACACACACACACACACACACACACACACACACACACACACACACACACACACACACACACACACACACACACACACACACACTCCTCCACCACCACCAACCTTAGCCTTGTCTCTATGGCGACCTTCTGCCGGCTAAGTCCGGCCCCATCAAATGTTCCCCTCTTTGACCCTCTTTGCCATGCAGAGCTTGTAATTGTCACTCGCTCCAGGCTTTTAAAACCATCAAAGGGCTTCTCTACTGTGTATCCGGGGCCGCCTGCATGACAGTATATCTCGTCTCTCATCACAAATGCATGGGGGCCTGTCAGCGACATTGGCCCCCTCCAAGTGCTAATCCGGCCCTCCCGAGGATTGGTGATAGTGTTGTTCCAACCAAGCTAATTATTCCGTGTAAACCACACCAGGCTGGAAGATGGAAGAGCGGCACAATAAAGAAGGGTGGGGGTACAATGATGCAATGCCTGTGTCTGACCTTACTTTTCCTTCTGTCCCCCTTCTGTCCAGCAGCTCCACGCTAAACAGCTTCCTAGATTTCTTCTTGTGCTCCTTTTGTGATAACAGCCTTTCTTTGGGGAGCAGCACTCATTGTTCTCATGCCATCAATCGAGTGCAGTGACCGCGTTTCTGCGTTCTGGAGGAGCCTGGTCCCCCACTAGTCAGCCACGATGGTGATGATGTCACGGCACATCTTTCAACCCCTGGAGCCATGGCTGTTCCTCCTCCCCAGGGGGCTAGCAAATATATTAAGGAGGACTCCTGTGTTCTCTCAGAGGAAATGTGCTTCCCTGAGGGTCTGGGCAGGGTGGGAGTAGGGGGGCTGTTGTGTCGGGGGTGCTGGGGAGGGGTTGGTGGGAGCTTCTCTTGATCCCATGGCGATAGAGAGGATTTACGGGGACTCTTGTGATTTGCCAGCGGGGAAATGGGAAAAACAGGGCAATCGCTGCCAGCACTTCCACTTCAGAGACATATCACACACACACACACACACACACACACACACACACACACACACACACACACACACACACACACACACACACACACACACACACACGCACGCACACACGCACACGCACGCACGCACGCACGCACGCAAAACACTCACCGATGCACAAAGCTGACGAGTGCCATGAGCAGACACACACGTATGTACTGTATAATGTGCATGGCCGTGCACACATGCATACATGCAATACTACTCGCACACACAACCGCACAAACATGCATGCATAGCCATCCATGAAAACACGCATTACCATTGTAATGCAAAACATTTTTCGCTCCATTGATGGGAAATCAAAGGAGTTACCTAAATTGCTCTTTTTGCCCATTTTTTTCTTTCCTTTTCATTTTGTTTTGTTTTGGTCTAAACAACCTTGGAAATTAGTATTATGCATTATGCACACAGATAATACTTCATTGATATTGTAACAGTCCCATAAGTCCCATTCAGCCTTGAAGATGAAAAGCAGTTATATATGATTCACTCACATTGCTTCTCTTCTAAAACATCACTTAACGTTGAGGATGTTCATGTGGAAAGATGGACAGTAACGGTGAAAGAGAAAAGTGGATTGTCTAGTCATTTATTTAACATCCCCATCCTCTCTCTTCTTCTTAACATGTCTAATTCATATTGAAGTTAATACAAACTATACTTCCAAGTGTCAAAATTACTTCATCCTCCACAATCAAAAATATATTTTTTACACAAGGCTTAGTTTATGTTGTCTTCCCAGCTTGTGTCATCATTTACGATGTTGTTTTTTTGTTTGCTAAAAGAAAAAAGGGGGAAAAAAAGAAAAAACAACATAATTTGCTACCTTTTTCCTCAAACCAATTATGCAGCTGGATTGGTGAATGTCTCATGTCCCAGTGGGCCTCCCGCAGCTCTGCTCCTGCTGGACCCTCTTCATGCTGTATTTCTGGGGTGGCAAAAAGCAATTAAAGGCACCACCTGTTTTCTCCACTCCTTCTGGCTCCACTGTAAATGGAAACCACTGTCTACTTGCACTGGTTTTCCACTACATCTGTCTACTGGTGCAGGTCTTCCACTACATCTGCAGGAGCGCAAAGTACGGGCAAAGTATGGAGAGCCGATGGAAGCGACGATGGAGGGCTCGTCTGAGGACGACCTAGACAGAGCAGCAGTTCTGAAGGCTAAAGCAGCTGCCTTCACCAAAGCTCACACCAAAACACTAAACCACTCTACCACACTGCAACACACTGAAACACTGAACCACTTTACATCACTGAACCACACTGAAGCGGTAAACCTCTCTATAACACTGAACCACGGTACAACACTAAACCACTCTACAACACTGAAATGTGATGGGGCAGATCTGATAGGGAGGCCGGGAATGAGATTCCATAGGGGCTGCGACAGCAAAGGCATGGTCACCCCTGAGCCTGAGTTCAGTTGATGGTACTGTTAGGAGACCCAAGTCAGCTGACCTGAGGGACCTGGATGTAGGAAGAGGGGTTAATAGGTCACCAATGTATGGGGGGGTGGCAAAACCCATTTAAGAGCTTCATAAACAGTCAGGGGAATCTTAAAATCAACTCTAAGCAGTACTGGCAGCCAGTGGAGAGAGGCCAGGGCAGAGGTATGGCCCTCTTCCTAGTACCCGTCAAGAGCCTGGCTGCAACATTTTGGGCCAGTTGTAAGCAGGACAGGGATGATTGACTAATTCCAGTGTAAAGTGATTGCAGTAACCTAAGGGGACTGATATGAACATGTGGATTACTTTCTCAAGGTCCTGGACAGAGAGAAACGGGTTGATTTTGGAGATTGTTCAAATTAGGAAGAAACTAGCTTTGACTATATTTACCTGTTTGTCAAACTTAACAGCTAAATCAAATGACTATAGAGATACTGTGTACCGATTTGCGTGATGTTTGGATAATATCTGTAGGAGTAATGTCCACAAATGGGTTTCGCACAAATCGGCCTCCTGGTGGCGCTATAACAGGCCCATATGAAACATTTGGGGCAGAGGTTCTGAATTGGCATCCAGGGAGTGTGTGCAACATTGCCGGTTATTAGCTGCTCGCAGACAGATGGACGGACGGACGGACGGACAGACAGGGGGTAAAACATACTCTCTCGCCATGCCTTTCGACCTGGCGGAGACAATAAAATAAGATGGGTGGTGTGAAGGTCAGTGATATCAGTAGTGCATGTGTGGATGTGTGTAAATGTACTATGTGCAAGTGCAAAAACATGCACAAAGCAACCAAACAAACAAAACCAAACAGACGCTATTGCCTGGTAGGAGAGAGAATGAATGGCTTTGTCCAGCCTGGCAGGCTGGCCCTCTCCGCCTACAGAAAATAAACATCATTAGGACCAAATACCAACCAACAAATAGAACAAACATATTACCACAAGCATAGTGAAGGGGTCGTCACAATAACAATAATTATACAGTATTATAAGCAGTTTATAATGCATTAAAATATGTTCATACCACATTGTAGACATGGGCTTCACGGAAAGTGTTACCAGAAAGAAGAAAAAAACTAATATGTTTTAGGTAATCCATATTTCATTCCAAGTCCAGAAAATAAGATTCCCCTGGAAACAATAACAGCCACAGAAATTCCAACTTGCTTTCACTCTGCGGCCAGTGAGACCCTGTAAGTGCTCAATTTCATGGTTGATCAACTCGCTTACTTTCTTTCAAATCTGATCTTGGCGAGTGTGAAAGCTGCAACGTTTTGCTCTTTTTCAGAGGAGGCAGAAAATGTTAATGAGGCCTAAAGTGTGTCTGTTGAAAAGGTTAATGGCCGTGTGATCTCTTTAGGGGTGACATTTTGGTAATGTGGATACTTGAATTGGTATAAAAAAAAGGAGAAGCATGTGCTGACCTGCACTTCCGCAAGATCAAACCCATGATGTTGCAGATTACAAACTACAGCCTCTCCAATATATGTTTTCGCATGCAGTGCTACTTCAGCAGTTAAAGTGCAGCGATATTAAGCAGATGAGACCTGATGTGCTTTCATCATGGAAAAAGACAGTGAGTAGCAAGATCACACAATGCGGTAGAGATGTGATATATATACCGTAAATCCCGGCCTCTATTTGACCTAATTAAGAGGAGTGATAAAAGGACAGAGGGAGTGTTATAGCATCCCCATAGCACCCCCAAGAAATTAATCAACGTCTTCACACATTTCATTTTTAGATTGAGTGAAATTGTGTGACTGTGTGATCTGGTCCTATAATTAATAGGTTGTTTGCACCATTTTAGTTTTGATCTCTGCGGGTTACACGGGAGATAGCTCTATAGCGACCAACAGCGGTGAATGAGGTTTCTGTCTCTGACTCGCTCTGTGTGTTTGTGTGTGCATGCGCGTGTGTGTGTGCGTGCGTGCACGTGTGTGCGCACCAGAGCATGGATTCCCAATAAACGGCCCTACCAATTTTGCAGCCCACACTGACCCTTGTCATAATGTGTTACAAACAGTGCATAAAAACTAAGGTTAGTAATTGAACCGTACAGTTCGCCATGCACAGTTCAATGCGCCCCTATGAACTGCAAATTTCGGTTTTGCAATTAAGTTTATCGCTGTGCATAAATGTCTGTGTCCTGAAGATATCCCGTCCCCATGGGCGAATCCAGCTGGTGTTGCTCGCCAAAAACAGCCGATCCACAAGCATCACAACACGTTGAGCCTGTGGATCATCTATATTCGGCACGCGATACCATCGGATTAATACATGAGCATAATGATTAGCCTATACGTGACATTGTTGTTGTCCTCGCTACTCATAGCAGAGCTCATTAAAAGTTGTTATTTCCATCAGACCAGTTCCAAATACTCCATGACTGCAGAGTCTGAGAGGCACTCTTCGTGTAAGAATTATACTTAAATCGTTATGCAGAGATTAAAAGCCGAAGTTTAGTTTTTTGCCTTCAGAATAATGAAAATAAAGACAGAGACATCTTCATTGAAAATGATGAAAGGTAGACAGTACTGGAATGTGTCTGAATAGGACCTTTTCTTTTCTTTTTTCTTTTTTTTACTGTACTGAAAACTTCTCCATCCTATATTTCTGGCTAATGGGAAGGAGGGCGGACGGGCAGGCGGACCACAGCCACATCACTCTGAATCAGACATAAACATAAACAAACCCGATACGCCCATGTATGGAACCGACCGACTTTAAACTCGCATCAAGGACAGCAAGGACTCAAGAGAGTGCGGTGCTCGCCAACGAGTAGTTCGGATATGCGGTTGTCCAGAACCGTCGATCCGAACGATGTCCATAGGCATACATTATATAGATACAAGTACAAGTGGTCAGCAGCGGCAAGGTGGGCTGAACTGGCACCATGAGTTACCCTCTCTGCTTACCCCTCTGAGGTTTAGAGCTTGAGCATGTGACTCAAAAGCATAAGCAAAGAACAACTATGGTGATTGAAATGCAATACAATTCTAGTAAAATTGATACTAGTGCCAGCAAACTACTGTAGCATCAAGCCTGTGGCCAGCATTTGTTTTACTATCAAATAACCCACCAACCCCACACACGGATCCATCTCTGTCATGATGTTGGTACCTATATGGTATGGTAATGAGTCACGGCCACAAAAGAAGAGTTAGAAAGACTAATGTCTTCATCGTTTGAACAACAGCTTCCACTGCCACACTTTCTCACTCTCCCCCTTTCATCTACTGTACGGAGAACATTCTTTAGAGCTGCTGCAGTGGGCTCTACATCCCACCCCCACCCTCCATCTCGCCCATCGCCGCATAGCGTTGGCAATCTGACCCAGCGGCTTGGGCAGGGTCAACAGCAAGCGCCACCAAAACATCACTGACGTTACTTACATTTCTTGCGTTCCGCTGCCAGGTCAGGGTCCTCACACGCTGGGTCCTGGTCTGAGGTCTCGGGAGGGGAGAGGGGGTGGTTGTTGGAGGGTAGGAGGGGCGGGGGTAGCAGCGTAGAGGTCCAGGTCCTGCATTGTGTGGACTCCCAACACTGCACCACAGTCCATCACCATGGCAACCCCTTGAGAGGCTGCCTGCATCATTTCCAGTCATTAGTACATTTTAAAGGCATAATGTCTTCTTGCTTATCAGAATGACTTATTCTGACCGGGGCTTTCAATATCTATCAAAACTAAATCTAACTATTATAGATGTGAGTTTGATATCACAATACATGCCACCTACTGTACAGTGCACACCCCCGGGTTTGGTCATTCAGCGGCTTGCCCTGGAACCAGTGTTGCTGTGATTTTCATTGTTTTTATTTGGTGAAAAATGATTTCTATTCACATTCACAGGCTTCTGTCCCTGTCAGAGCTGAATGAAAATGAATCTCAGATTGGAAATGCATACTGTTCTTAAAGTGAGACAGTGTTGGAAAATATCTAGTCAAATCCTAAGAAGCATCAAGGAAATAGCACTGCACAATGTTGCCATTACGTTGGAAATTAGGTTAGAAACCCTTCTGATGAAGACATTACCAAATTACATGGAGTACAGGTACAACATTGTAAATGTAAATTACGTTTTTACATATAGGTAGCCAACACATCTTACAAACACTTAGTTCTGAATGTATACTTACCACAAAGCCTTACCTACGTATTGACTCTATATTTAGGTGTATATGAATTTCCTTCAGTGCATATTCTATTCTATTCTTATCTAGTCTATTTTACGTAATTGTAATATGCTTTATGTTTTAGGCTTACCATGCAGTATGATCACTCAAATATGTGTCTTATTATAAAGCCATATCAGCGTAAAAGCACAATGCTAAATGAACGAATATGTTGAGTCAAAGTGTTTCCCCATTATAAAAATAAAAAAGTCAAATATTTGCTTCAAAATATTTCAGTGACAACTGAGGAAAATACAATGGAACATCGAGTGTGTATGTGTGTGTGTGTGTGTGTGTGTGTGTGTGTGTGTGTGTGTGTGTGTGTGTGTGTGTGTGTGTGTGTGTGTGTGTGTGTGTGTGTGTGTGTGTGTGTGTGTGTGTGTGTGCGTGCGCGCGCACGTGTGCGTGTGTTTGTAAGCCTGCGTGTGCATGCGGTGCGTGTGTTCCTCTCATCACATCTAATTATGTGCAAAGCAACGCTTCTCTGAGACAATAGTTTGTAGTAATTGATTCTTCCACCTGAGGGCAGTACTTTCTAATCTAATATCAGATCAATCTGATTCACATCTTCAATTAAACCACTGCGTTGGATTTGCTTTTACTTTGAGCTCACATATTCTTGCTAGTTCACCCCTCTTTGCCTGAAAGCAGTTCAAAGCACTCTACTGCAGCTTCCACACTATCCCCTGCAGGATAACATTAATAAGAGAGATACACTGTGCGCAGAGACAGATATCTGGAATCTTTCTGAAGCGCTGTATCGAATATGAATCCATGAATGATCACTACTCTGCACTTCGCTATCACTGTATGTAACAGTTCACACCAGGCGGCATTGGAAGTCAATTTCATAACAGTGCAGAGTGCAGCTGTAGAGGCTGTCACAATTTAACACTTTACCTCGGTCTTAAGATATGGAATTTACAATTTTAGCTGACATTCCTATCTTACAATATGTTGAGCAGCAGGTCGTTCGGGGACCGAACTCTGCAATCTCTCAGTTGAAGGAGAGTATTGAAAACAACCTGGACTTCTTCTTTTTTTGTACCATCACAGCACAAAGAAATGTATGCCAACCCTATTTGTAGTGAGAGTTCCCCCAATATGATAACTCTCCCAATATCTTGCCACATTCAAAGCTGTGCCAAAGCATGGCACATAGAAGAAGAAAAAAACATACAAATAATTATGAATATATAATAATAATAATAATAATAATGTCAGTAGGAATTTCAAATTGATATGTAACCATGCATTCCCAGACACACAGGAGTGAAAGTGTGCTGGTACGGCTATAACAAAAAATGTTAGTACCTAATAATTCAACCCACTTTGAACCTTGCACACACACACAAAAGACGATAGGGTTAATCAGGAAAGACAATGTTGCTGTCAGAGAAATCCTCATAGATCCCACAAACACTGAAGTGTTGTTCCCTCCACTCTTCATGACTTTGTCCCTCCAGCTCCTGGCAACCTCAGGCAGTTCACAATGAGCTATGAAGCACTTATTCAGTCAAGCTTCACAAACACAATCAACTTTAATGCCACATCACACAATTAAAGGTGTAGAATAGTATTATTCAATTTTTATTTTGTGTGCAAGCTCTCAACTTTGCTGGCTGTTATAAGACCAGTACATGAATGAGGTTTGTATTTGTATTTTGATTAACACGGTGTTGACTAGAATGTTGAAAACAGTATGTCTGCCATTTTGCCTTAAATATTCTACAGCCTGTATTTGGTTCTGGCATTGATTTTAGACGTTTTTTATAGAATCTGAGAATCCACATTATCACAGCACAGGTATGTTTTTGCCTGTTCCGTTTAAAAAAAAAGTTCCCTCATAGATGTTCAATGGCATCAAGGTCTGGTGACTGTGGGAGGGAAAGCCGTACAACTCAGCAATTCCTTGCTGTTCCTTGGACTTAAAATAGCACTGGTAAATCTTTGATGTGTGTTTAGGATCATTGTCCTGGAGGAAAATGAATCCTCTTCCACACAAAGTTAAGCCAGAAAAGGATGGCGTGCCACTGTACTTCACTTTGGATATCATTGTACTGTAGGCCTACTGTACTGTACTGTACAGTACATTAACCGTTCATGTGGCCGTCTCCTCACATATCCCTGTAGTATGATTACAACTGCACATTTTGATTTAGGTGTAAACAAGGCTTTCTTCCAGTCTTCAACAATGGAATTTCTGTCTTTATACCCAAAGATTTGACTAGTGGAAACGGCTGCATTATAATTTTTTACTGTAGTCAAAAGTGTTGATGCTGATCTGTCTTCTAAATGTGTTGCTCTCAGATGGTGGGTTGGTTAAGGGCCACATAGTATGACTGAATCGTGTTTTATAACTATTTATACTGTACATGTTTGATTTTGTATTTATTTAAACGTGTATGTTTTTTATGACCAATAACAAATAGCATGTGTAAAAAGAGTGTCCAAACCAGCATGGCTCATGCAGGTTTTGAAATAGACTTTGACAGAATGCAGCACACTGTAACGGGAAATCAGAGTCACGCAATTCTATTAATTTAATCTGTCACTACCAATCTGTAAAGACCCAGTGTGTACACAGAACCAGATGGTGAATGTAGTAGGCTACGTCTGGGAACAGCAGTGTATCAATAAATAGCCAGTGCTGCATGAGATCATATCGGCCCCAGTGGGCCTGACAACAAACCTGGCAGCTGATCTTTGATTGTTGTGTTGGTGAAGGTTTTTAAAGCATTTCTATAAAGAATTTAAGAAATGTCCCAGGTTTCTGAAATTTAAATTTTACTGACATTTCACATATGATGTGACATCAGAGATATATAGCTTTGGGTTACATGTGATCAAGATCATGTTGTTTGTATTATTATTATATAGGGAAAACACAGACTACCTGCATTGCCATTTAATTTGACTCTTCTCGGTAGGCCTATGTGTGTAGCCCATTGGTAACCTGTCTGCTGCAATCAAACAGTTATATGGATGTTTTGCGGAATAGATAGGATATACAAAGATGACTTTTCTCCTTCAAATGATTGCCCTCCTGCAGGTCAAAAGTGTCTGATTTAATGAAAGTTCTGAACAAGAAATTAAAATGCTAATTACAAGTGTTTGTTGACAATAGCTTGACGAAACTCTTGGCGGTTTGAGGAATAGGGATAAATAGGGACTTGGCTTCATAATCCTGATTCATCCTGATGACCTGCCACCAACTGCACTCATGCCAGCCTATGATGGAACCTCTCCAGAGCCTTCTCTGGAGGCCCTCTTAACTCTTTAACTGCCAGAGTAATCACATAATATGTATCTCCAGTATGATCGATCCCCTGAAAGAAATGTCATCGCGACCTCCCGATCACTACAACATTTGTTCACTGTTAAAAGTAGCATGTTTTGCCACAAATACATAGTAAATTCACAATTAAATGTGTGTTGTTTTGTTTTCTTCTTAAGAAACATTTCTGATGTGTTATTTTTTTCTACAGTATTTATTTTGGCTATCATGTAAACGCTTTTGTTGTCTGTATATGATTACATGTACCTGCTTCCTCTTTTGATATGAAATGGTTGTTGAAGAACACAATGTGAATTGTCTTCCTCTCATCAACGGAGCAACAGTGCAGCAGCAGTAGCAAGCGGGAAATTGTAATAATTCCAGAGAGCTCTCTGTTGGAAGAGTAACAGCCATGCTGGTAAATGTGATTAACATGAGCATCCAGCTCAATGGCAAACACCCTCTGGTGCTGCTCCAGGCAGCCCATAATACCTCCACAGAAACCACACAAAATACAGTTTAGTTACATTGAAATGGTAATACATGGGGTAAGATTGTCCACTTTTAACCTTGCTGGAATGCTGGGCACACATTGTCATGCTTGAATCAAATCTCTTTAAACACAATGGCCACAAAGCAGTCCCGTGTCATCAACCACAAAGCCACAGTGACACTTCTGTGAACCATGTTCTACATACTTTGCCTTGATGTTTAGTGCTTTAAGGTTAACAAAATATATACAGAAATGTTGAAAAGGTGCTGGAATGATGCTGCCCGGAGAGCTGTCTCCTCGGCTTGGTTGGCGCTAGTTGTGCTTGTCGTGAGACTCATCAAATCATAGAGCTTTGATCACAAGGCCAAAGTCTTTCTTTCAAGCCCGTTGTCATATTGGACAGATGAATGTACAGCTCCAGCCTGCTCTAGTGACATTATTGTCATGTTCCTTTCTGTAAATGTGTCACGCTAGAGTAAAAGAAATAGCATGTAGAATTAAGCTTAAGACACTGTCTGTCGGAGAATATAATACATCTAGACAAAGAGTTTGTTCTCTTAAGGGAGATGTGAATAGCCTAGATGTGTGGTTGAATCAGAAGCCACATGACATGAAATAATAATGCAGTGGGCTATTAAAGAGAACATAGAGCATTATGGAGAAGGAAAAAAAAAGAAACCCTATAGGCCAGATGTTACGTTTGAAACCCAAAGTAAATTTGTCAGTTAGATAATTCTCCAGATGGAGGAAATAAACTACTGTACATCCAGGGACCGCTTTATGCTTGCAGTGGATAGGCGATGTGCTGCAAATGATTATCATAACAAACATGCCCTTTCCACCCACAGAGGGTATTTTGCCGCTACTCATTCTCATCATCACACACACACACACACACACACACACACACACACACACACACACACACACACACACACACACACACACACACACACACACACACACACACACACACACACACACACACACGAATAACATTCAGAAATGGATCACAACGTAGGTTTGTTATATTATTTTCTGGTATTGTACAGAACAATTTATGGTACAGTTTTATGTTTTCTATCCATGAGTTACCATAGTCTATAGAAACAACAAGAAGGCGATGGAAGAGGGTCTCAACCAGGGTATGGGCATCTTGGCTACCCCTACCTCCACAGGTGGCGCCTGCAGCTCAGTACTGGTAAGACGGTGTCGGCGGCCTACCATCTCAACAACAGGGAAGCGAAAAAGGAGCTGATTGTGACAACAGGCGCCTTGAGTTCCAATAAGCCCCACAGTCCTTCAATCAACACTTAGATTAGATGACATGAGAGCCAAGGTGACATCAAGGGTCTAACTCATCCGACGTCTCGCTGATGCGAGCCCACATGTCAAGAAGGTTAACGCTGCCATCAACAACGGACCTGCCTGTCCTTGCGGGAATTGCCCCGGCTGGCCTCCGGCGAGAGGCTGCTACCATCAACCTGGCAAGGAAAGCCCAGACTGACATGTCCTGCATGACACTACAACAACAAGTAAGACGCGCGAACGCTGGAAGCGAACGCAGCTCGAAAATATTGTGTATTTACGGACTTGTAATCCGTGTTATTTCACCGTGATGGGGAGAGAACATTGACAGTGTGTGTGTGTGTGTGTGTGTGTGTGTGTGTGTGTGTGTGTGTGTGTGTGTATGTGCAGAGCATTGTCTAAATTCCTGCACTCTGGCGCACTCTGGCGGCTGCAAATAGGCAGTGCACGCACGTGAGTCACATGGGGGCACGAGGCAATGAGAGCGTGAGTCACATGGGGGCGCGAGCCAATGAGAGCGTGAACACAGAGACACACATGGAGACACACACACACAACCCAAGCACAGTTACATAGTAAGCTCCACTTGGTCGGAGGCGCGCGCCGCGCCGCGCCTCCTTCCGCGTTCGCAACAACAGTGTCGCCAAACAGACTCAAGTCCCGCCACCCGTACAACAAATGCAGCACAAGAGATGCTCCGCTCTGTCTCTGAGGACTTGTCTACAAGCGTATGGCTGGCGGCATCCTGGAAGCAGAAGTGGGAGTCAGCCGGTTCCTCACATATCCACCGTTACATCAGTGACCCGGGATATGGCATCATAGGAGTAGTTCTGCCACGCCGGCAACTGAACCTCCTGCGTACTGGGGTCGGTTGCTTCAAGTCAACTATGAAGAAGAGGGGCCTGGCAGACAGCGCAGCATGCAAGTGTGACGAGCCTGAGCTGACCGCAGAACACGTAACCATGTCCCCTGTACAGACCACCTTCAGAGGCCGGCCTCTTCCAAGTGGGACCAGAGACAAGGGCGTTGGACATTTGACGATGATATACGAAAGAAGAAGAAACATTCATGACAGAGAATTTTCGGAGAACACAGAAGATTATTCTGTTTTGTGTCCCTTTAAAGCGTGCAGAGGAGAAAATGAAACCAACAATAATAGGTGCTAGAATTACATTTGTGCTTAGCCTTGGACTGTAGGCCTACATTCCATTCTGCATTAACGCGGCACTCTCTCAAAAAGAGGGCAAAGATGTCAGCATTATTATTGTGCTGCTTGACACTTATGTGGAGACTGACTTTGTTGACTAATACCGTATTTTGAAGTTTCATAAGAAAAAAAGCATAAAAATGTGAAAAAGAGAAAAACATAAGCAAAAGCTTGGAGAGAGAGAGAGAGAGAGAGAGAGAGAGAGAGAGAGAGAGAAGAGAGAGAGAGAGAGAGAGAGCTGACATTCAGCTGTCTATTCATACTTTATTTACCCGGTCAAGATACAGTATGCTGAGCACGTAGAGCATATGCTGAGCTTCACAGGTATTCAGTTACAAGCATCCACACTTGAGGGCTGCTCAATACACCTGCACTATTCTACTCTTCGCCATTGAACAAAGGTTAAGTGCCCTGCTCAAAGGCACAGTATCGGTTGCGTGAAACGATTTCATCAATCAATGACATATCTCCAAACACTTCCGTGTTGTGATCTATTTCATCTATTCAGATGTGGCAAATGCCATGTCTGAGAGCAAGGACATAGATTTTACAGAGCAAAGAACAGATAGATTACACCTCTGAAGTACTGTGCATCACACCCATCACAGCCAATTAGCCCTGCAGTCTTGTGCTCCACCAGGACAGCCGGTGCATCCTGTCTCATAACTTAAACAGCAGACATGTGCAATAAATGTTGTATGACTTTTCCGGTGATGTCTGTAAATGCCGACTTACTACAAGTTTAACCAAACGGAAAAGGAATGCTGTAGAAAAGTACAATGGAGACACAGGGGCGTACAAACTTCATGCTGCCCTGTTCCATGTGAGAAGAGTCAATTCAGTACAATCAGTTTATTGCCATAGACATTCTAACTGGCGTAGCTCAATCGTGCCTTTTCTACAGAACTAGGATGCATGACCTCGCCTTCTTCTATTTGCCATGTTAATGACAATGCTGACAGTCACAAACATGATACCTTTGACACTGCTGCTAAAGATAGAAAGATACAGGATATTTTATGCCTCTGCTTTTGCACATTTTTGACACAGCTGCTAGAAGATAAAATAGATTCTACCTGTCATTAAGACAAGACCCTAACCCTAACTTTTATTTCTATCACATCAAGTATTATTATCCTTATTTTTTTGTTTTATGTTTTTTTTATTTCATAGCCTACCTTGTTGTATTGTATGGTTATGTTAGCACAGTTCTTCTGAACAATAAAACCCTTCTCGATTCTTGATTCATGAGAGAAAATTCACCTTTCAGTTTGTTACGTCCTTTCTCGGCCATATGTCTCATTTCTCAAGCTATTTTGCTGTACTGGACACACGGACATGTCCCTGGCACCAGCAGCTGAACACCATGGGTTGTAAGTTTTAACATTTACAGTTTTTAGTCCGGTGACATCATTGGAGTAAACTTACCACAAATTCAGCAGATTTTCAGAGACACACAGAAGACTGTCTTGTGTCCCTTTAAAGCCTCACATGTTGTCCTCATGGCCTTGGACATTCTGTATTAACATCTTTCTCTCTCAAAGCTGGAAGGCAGAAAGCAACATTATCATTGTGTCATTTGTTGACTTTTTCAACTTTTATATATATATAATATCTTTGGGCAGTATTATGTGAAAAATAAAAATAAAGAAAAAGAGAAAAACTAGACAGACAGACAGACAGACAGACAGACAGACAGACAGACAGCCAGACAGACAGACAGACAGACAGACAGACAGACAGACAGACAGACAGACAGACAGACAGACAGACAGACAGACAGACAGACAGACAGACAGGCACAGTATCAGTTGAGTAAAACAATTGCATTAATCAACGACATATCTCCAAACACTTCCCTGTTACCATGTCTGAGAGCTAAGGCATATATACTGTATAGATTTCACAGAGCAAAGAACAGATAGCTTACACTCTGAAATACAATACATCACACCCATCACAGCCAATTAGCCCCATCCAGTCAGTGCTCCACCAGGACACCCGGTGCATCCTGTCTCATAACTTAAATAGCAGACATGTGCAATAAATGTTGTATGACTTTGTGACAGTGATATATCTGTATCCTTAATTAAAGTTTAATCAAACGGAAAAGGAATGCTGTTGAAAAGTACAATGCACAGGGGCGTCCAAAGTTGATCCAAACTTCACGCTGCCAGCTGATCCATGTGAGGTAATTAAAATCAGTTCAATCAGTTTATTGTCATTGGCATTCCAACTGGCGTAGCTCAATTGTGCCTTTACTACAGAACTAGGATGCATGCAGTGGTGGAAAAAGTACCCTAGTTTTTTACTTAAGTAAAAGTATCAATACTGCAATGTAGAAATACTCTGTTACAAGTAAAAGACAGAAATTCCGAATTTACTTTAGTAAAAGTACAAAAGTATTGGTATTAAAATGTACTTAAAGTACCAACTTAAAATGACTCATTATGTAGAATGTCCCATTTCACAAGTTTTCAAATGTATACAAATCTTTTGAAAATAGCAGATATACAAGCTCACAATGCGTCGCATCGCGACACATTGTGAGCTTGTAGATCGCCTATTTTCAAATGGCCGAAATGTATATAATGTAGGGTGTATAATGAAGTGGTTAATGTTTTTTAATAATAATCAGAATCTACAAAGTATCTAGTAGCCTAACTAAAGTTTTCAAATAATTGTAGTGGGTAAAAGTACAATATTTGCCTCTGAGATGTAGTGGAGTAGAAGTAAAAGTATAGTACTTGAGTACATGTACTTAGTTACTTTACACCACTGGATGCATGACCGCCTCCTCGCCTCCTTCTCTTTGCCATGTTAAGACCGGGAACGCATCTGTGTCATTTTACATTTCTTTGGCTTTTCAAAAGTATTTTAGAAAAATCGTGAACATTTGTGCAAATCCTTGAATATATATATTTTTAAGCGAACATTTGTAAAATATTTTGTTCCAGGGACCTCCAGAAGCGAATATTGGAGTTACAAAATATATATTCAAAGATTTGCAAAAATGTTCTAGATTTTTCAAAAATCGCAGATCTACAAGCTCATAGTGTGGCACTCGGTGCCGTGCTATGAGCTTGTATATCTGCTATTTTTGAATAGCCAAAGTATAAGATAATGGTTAAAGTGGTTAAAATCTCAAATGACAGATGCTTTCCTGGTCTTAAAGGGTTAATGACGATGCTGACAGTCACAAACAGTCGCCTCCTCCGTTTGATGCCCATGTGGCGATGGTTCAAAACCTTTTCTGGATCAGGGCCCGCTTGAAAATCCTGAAGGCGTTCGTGGCCCACCCATCAGGCCACTTAACACGGCAGCCTTTCGCTTAGGCTGCCGCGTTGAGTGGTCAGATGAGTGGGCTGCATGCCTTATTCAGAGCATGCTTATTTTAATGGTCAACCGATCGATTGTGTTCCAGGTTGGATCAAGGGAAATAACCTGTTTCCTAGGCTGTGTGTTTTCCACTTCCTGTCGATTTGATCCAATGAAATCCAATGAAACTGGTCAGATGACCAATGATATCCAATGAAATCGACAGGAAGTGGAAAACACACATCCTAGGAAACAGGTGAATAGACTACTTACAGTAGGTTCTTATTTATCGGTATTGCAATAAAAAAGTAATTTTTCAAGGTGTTAAAGGAAAAATAATTACATAAATGTTTAAATATTAATGTTATATTAGTGTTTTGCCAATTATTATTATAATTCGTTGATAAAGTTGTTGTGGAAGATCCACAAGGGGTAGATCTGTCAGATGCTTTTAGGAACTAAATGCAGTTCTGAGGGGAAAAAAGTACATACAAACTAAATAGTCTAATTCCACCACGAGTGATCGTTGCGTGAGTGTTTACCATGATTGGTGGATGATGTTACCATGAGGAGGATTGTGCAGAGGCACTCCAATGCTGCTAGCCTCAAATAAACAGCATCAACATTTGCGAGACTTAATTGAATGGCTCAATTACAGTATGCTTATATTGCCAATTATTGTCACGGGTGGTCGCAACTAGTAATATTGAGTTAAAGGTTGAAATAGATTAAATGCCTTTTAAATGTGTTATCACATCCTACATTCATTGAGCTTCATCTCATCGTTGCTGCCGGTAACCCACAATTATATTTTCCATTTTGAAGATCCCACTGCAGTTTCCCAAGGGAGGCTTTTTCTTCATAGTCGTCATTCTTTCTTTTCTTCCCACCACCAGGCCTGATATGTGTCTGAACTCAATGCTCTCAGAACGCACCACTGACACTTGTTTTTGCTATACTCCTCATGGAATCCACAACACTGCTGCTGCAGCCCCTCTATGCGTTCAGGGAACAGATCAGAGGAGACAGACTCTGACACATACATCGCTGTGCACATTCACCGAATAAATACATTGCAGGCTGGAGCAATGTCCCGGTGTTGTACTGCAAACAATTCTACAAGAATTCCTCCTACATATCTCTACCTGGCAGCTAATCTTTTTCGAAGGTTAGACAGAAACATATAAATGGATTTAGAAAGAAGAAATCTCTTAAGCCAGTGGATTCTCAAACATTTTCATGTCAAGAATGCCCAAATTAGTAGGCCTACAGACCTACAGACCCCCCATTTGAAAATACTTTGTGCCAGGGGCCCCTCTAAAATACTATATAGGCTATATATTTTGTTTAGATTAGATTAGTACATAATTCTACAACTGTCTATAGATGTATAGACAGACAGACAGACAGACAGACAGACAGACAGACAGACAGACAGACAGACAGACAGACCTTTATAGATCTCGTGGGGGGGAATTCAGTTGTGGCATTACAGCAGTTATGCAGGTTTGGGAGATACACAGTGGAGTGAGTGAAACCTTATCTGAATAGTTACTCTTATACATACTCTCGTGGGTTGACATTCGCCAACTGGTGAAATAATAGTGAAATTAAACACCCTGGAACCCACCCCCAACCCCCCTTTGTATTGCTTTTTTTTTTTTTTTACAAATGATGTCAATTACACACGTACACAACTCCCACACAGTATAATCATCACGTGCTATCCTCTAACCTGAAACAGTAAACAATGTATCATGCAAATGATGGTCGTTTGCAGAGACCAAAAAAAGGTAAACACTACCTCATTTAACTCGTTTTATACCCTCTTTTGCATCTTTATGATGTTAAAATGTTTTCCGTGCTCATGTTTCGCTGCACCCCGTGAGACCCCATTTTATGAGCCACATTGATTTCCACGACAGGCTGATAATGCCTTAGTGTTGTTCTTGCCAGATGGAGGGAGAGAGAGAGAGAGAGAGTTAGAGAGAGAGCGAGAGAGAGCGAGAGAGAGAGAGAGAGAGAGAGAGAGAGAGAGAGAGGGTGAGCGCGAGGGTGAGGGTGAGAGCGAGAGGCTAAACTATATTGATCAATGCACTGCAAGCATGGGGAGGCCTCTAATAACTTCATATTAAAGTAAAACTGAGGAAACGGAAGCAGATCAATGATTTCCATTCTCCAGTGTTTGGATGTTTTCCACAGAACAGGTTGTTTTTGTGGGGTTTGTTTTGTAATAATAAGGGCTGCTATTGGATACAGTATGTTCTCTATCAATCCAATTTCTGCCACACACGCTCATTCATGAATGGCAATGAGGGAGTTGTGCAGTGCGTGTGGGGATTATGTGTGTACTTTCTCGTGTGATGTGTGTGTACGCATGGTAGACGTGTTTGTTACGTGGTGTGCAGTGGCTGTGTGCGTGTAGTACAGTATGCATGTTTGTGCTTTTTGTATTTGAGCACTTTTGTTTGCCTCTGTGTATGCATACACAGTGTGTGATTATGTCTCTGTGCATGTTTTGTGACACTGTGCAGTGTGCAGTCTCCACGGGTTCCAAACAAGGTTCATGGAACCAAACTGAGCTCCTTATTCCAACACCAGACCTCAGGGACGCTCTGCCTGCCATCGTCCAGCGAGAGAGAGAGAGAGAGATAGACAGACAGACAGACAAACAGAAAGAGCTTTCGTCCAGCTGTAGCCACTGGGCTTCTGGACCAGTGTGCATTTTGGACAGCGGACCATGCTTCAGAGCTGCACGGCCTCTGCCAATGAAATATTGAGCGTGCTGAACATCAGTTGTTTTTGTTGTTAATGATGATTATCTGTTGTTTTTCCCCACACCCCTGCAGCGCCATATTGTTAAAAGAGAACAAGAACGCCTTTGTTCTCTTTCAGTAATATGGGGGTGTTGACTGGGTGGTGGAAGAGGCGTTCATAGATAATGTATTTGGTTCAATCAATCAGAAGGATGTTTCAGAGGCAAAAGGTCAAGGAATCTCATTACTTAATGGAAAAAAAGAAGATAAATATATATAATGCCGACATATAAATGCCTAAACAAAGCATACTTACACTTACTGTGCCGCTATGCTAAATATTACCTACATACAGTATACTTGATTATGTATTTGTCTCAAATGTAGTAGCAGTACTATTCCAACAATAACAGATAATCAACTAATCGCTAATACTGTAGTTATGACCATAATACATGAATAGTCTACATTCAAACATACAGAAGATACATGCATACATGTGTTTTGATGCAGGGTAGGCCTAAGCATCTTTGCAATGAATGCTTTGTTATCATACAGTGCAAGGGAAAAATCTAAAATGCGTTGTTCTCTTGTGATAACAAACAGTGCTGTTTTTCTATTAAAAACAATGCTGATGTAGATCCACTGGGAGGGAAGGACAATTCAAGTGCTGAGGAAGCCGAACTTATCATACACCTGACGTGCATCAACATTACCATTTCATGAAAACTGACATTGGTATTTATTGTTTGTCCAAAAGAAGAGAAAAGAATAAACCTTCCATGGCTACCCAGGACGAAGAAAAATATAAATAAATGTTATATGACAGGTGTTCCAGATTGCCAAATGCTGAGTGATTATATTTAACATGCAGCGCTAGCAAATCACAAATTGCTAACCCAATGTCAGGCGCCTCCCAGTGGAGCCCTCCACTGCAATCAGCTGACAAATGTAGACAACATCGGAAGACCATTGGGATGGTAGTGTTATTTACTGGGTGGTAATGTGTAATTTCCCTCTATGTAATATGCATTTGTGAAGCTGTGTTTGCATGTGATGAAAGCTTTCTTGGCTGTATACTATTTATGCATATTGGATGTGCATTCTAAGCGGTTGATTGTGAGGTGTTTGGTGTTGACATGTACAGAGTATTTTACCCCAGTTGCTCAAGTTCAAGGAAAAATAATAATAATACAAATAATAATAATAACTAGAAAAAGTGCTCCTCGGAGCACAAGTCTCCGCCAGGTCAGGTAGGTTATTATGGCCTCCTGGTGGCGCTATAATAGGCCAATGCGAAAAGGGTGCCATTTATTCCTAGGCCGTGCACGGCAATCGGACACTGCATGCATGATTTGAGGCATTTTGTTTTAAGAATGTGTTTTGCTAAATTTGACCTGCTGGTGGCGCTATAACAGGCCAATGTTAAAAGGGTGACATTTGTTCCTCAACGTAGTGCAAATGTGCATTCAAAGTTTCACCGCAATCGGACGCTGCGTTCATGATTTGCGGCATTTTGTTCAAAACGGGCCACTCCTTCAAACATTACATGTCAATGTTTGCCAATCAGGATGGAATATGAAAAATTAAACAGATCCGTCTTGATCACATGACTATAGAGATCATGTGTACCGATTTGCGTGAAATTTGGATCAAATGTGAAGGCTTAATATCAAAAAATGTGTTTTACATAAGTCTGCCTCCTGGTGGCGCTATAAAAGGCAAATGTGAAAAATGCAGGGCAAAGGTTTTTCCTTGGCCTCTAGAGAGTGTGCATACAAAGTTTTACACTGATCGGTGCAGTTATAGGTAAAAACACGAATCGGCCTGTTACAGCGCCACCATGAGGCTGATTTGAAAATGTTCAAATGGCATTTCTTCCTCGGCCTAATGGAAATGTGTATGCAAAATTTCACGGAAATTGCATGCTGTGTTCATGATTTGAGGCATTTTGTTCGAAACGGAGTACTCCTGCAAACTTTGAAAGACAATTTTTGCCAATCAAGATGGAATATGAAAAATCTGAAATTAGCCGTTTCTTTTAATGACTATAGAGATACTGTGTACCGATTTGGGGGATTTTTGGCCCAAATCTGTAGGAGTACTGTTCAAAAATGTGTTTTGCACAAATTGGCCTCCTGGTGGCGCTATAAAAGGCCCATGTGAAAAATTTGGAGCAGAGGTTCTGCTCTGGCATCCAGGGAGTGTGTGTGCACAGTTTCGCTGCGATCAAGCCAACGGTACCAGAGATTAGCTGTCCACAAAATGACAGAATGACACACACACACACACACACACGGACGGACGGACGGACAGGGGGTAAAACATATTCTCTCGCCATGCCTTTCGGCCTGGCGGAGACAATAATAATAATAATGTTCTTGAAAATGCTTTAAAACAATACAGTGCACAGCTTATCTGTTCGGTTAAGGAATCCTTTGCTCAGATGCAGTCACTTTATCACTATCATGTCATATAACTGCACCAATAATAGGAATGATCATTGCTTATATTGGTGCAGAAACATTAGTGACTACTGTAACATACACTTACAGTTAAATACATTTTCAGGATTTTGCAGTGTAATTACAGCAGCAGTGCCAGTGATACAATATGCAGAACTTTAGGCAGACTATTTGTGTAGTTTTAATGCGAATCCGAGTTACCATGGTGTGCTGTAGTTACAGTACAGGATGAAAAGTAAGAAATTAGATATGAATTTACAATAAAGCAAAAATCTGACTCATACGTCTTGATCACATCACATGACCCCAGAGATAATGTGTACTGATTTGTGTGAGTTTTGGACACAAACTGTAGGATTAGTAGCAAAAAGTGTGGTGTCAGAAAATGTAATCTGGCACAAACTGGGCCTATACTTGTGTCATGATCCACGGAATCCAGGGAAAATGTTATGTTGATTGTACAATCTACGGTTCAAGAGCTATGGCCAAAACGTGAAGTGTGCTGTGCACCACCATGAGGAGATTTAAAAAAAAAACACTGGGATCTTTCTTGGCTTGGTGGGAATGTGCTTGCAAAATGTCCCAGCAATCAAGCGCTGCGTTCATGGTGTGTGGCGTTTTGTGCAAAACAGGCCACCTCTGCAAACTTTGGAATCCAATCTTATCATTCAGGATGGAATATGAAAAATGGGACAGATCTGTCTTGACAGACAGACAGACAAATGACAATGATTTATACTTTTTCTAAAAGAGAACTGCAGGGAAAGGTAGGAAAAGGGATCTCATGCACATGTCATCTAGTTAACTGAAGAGCACTTCTCCAGATTGTGCAGAGATGGGTGGCCCAAAGTGATTGCTCAAACAAATGTTGATTTTCAAGTACTTGGACACTCAACTCAACATCCCTTTATGTGACCCTTCATTAAAGGAGAGTTCCAGTCATTTTAGGTGTTTGCTTTGATGTGTCGCTAATCACTCACCAACATACCAGGGGCAGTTGACTTTTTTCATAGTGGAGACCCCTTCCACTGGCATAATGGAGTAATGCGGATAAACAATAATCGCCTATTTTAGCAGCTCCAAAGTTCGTTTTTTTTCCACTAATGTTTTGTGTTCAATGTACCGTAATTTTCGCACTATAAGCCGCACCTGAATATAAGCCGCAGCAGCTAAATTGAATGATTTGTACATATATAAGCCGCACTGGACTATAAGCCGCGGGTGTAAAATCCATAGATTTAGGGGGTCCCCTAGTGGCCGTTAGCTGTAAAAATCCATAGATAAGCCGCACCGTTATATAAGCCGCAGGGTCGAAAAATGGGAAAAAAGTCGCGGCTTATAGTCTTTATAGTCTTAATTTACGGTAGGTTCGGGAGAAGAGACCGCCCTCTGCTCAGCCACTCACGTTCATGATCAAGTTCACCTGCGCTGCTTATCTCTCAGCCAATCCACGTAGCAATCACCACAGTATAAATACACCTGCGATTGTACTTACCTGTTTGATTTCGCTTGCGTTACTCAAACAAACACCAACAAACATGTTTAGCCATCGCTTTTTCGCTCGCAATCAGCAGGTAAAATGCCGTTCCATTTGTTCCTTTTCTTTATAAACATCTCAGCAGCAGCACTGTTGCTAAACAATCTAAAGCTAAACTAATACAACAGTGCAAGTGTTTATAGCTTACAGCAGGTAGTATATCAGGTAGTATTAGCGTGCGTCCTCCGCCGTTCCGTCATGGACGAGCGCGAGTTAAACGTACATGCCTCCGACGACGAGGAGTTGTTCTCGTCACCGTTTTCTCATACGGTGTCAGAGTCCAGCTTCTCGTCGTACGTCCGCGGGTCAGAACCCGAACTTCGGCTCCCCCTCTTCCCGGCGCTGAGCGCCCCCTTCCCCCCCTCCCCCGGGACGGCAACACCTGCCTCCTCCTTCCTCGGACCGGCGCAGCGCGCCCCCCTCCCACACTCCTCTCCCTTCCCCCTCTTCCCGGCGCCGAGCGCCCCCCCACTGGATAGGCACCGCGTGCCGATTCCTTCCTCCCCTCTCCCCCCTCCTCCCGGGACAGCACCGCGTGCTTCCCTGCCTCGACGGGCCCCCACCCCTACCAGATCGGCGCCGAGCGCCATCATTCCCCCCCCCTCCCACACTCCTCTTTCCCCCCCCTCTTCCCGGCGCCGCGCGCCCCCTCCCCCCTTCACCCGGGACGGCAGACCTTGCCTCCTCCTTCCTCGGACCGGCGCAGCGCGCCTCCCTCAATCCCCCCACCCCACCCTCCTCTCCCTTCCCCCTCTTCCCGGCGCCGTGCGCTTGTCCCTAACGGCACTCAGCACTCCGTGCGCCCCTCACCCAAAATCGACACATCAGGACAGCACGTTGTCCCGCCCCGGCCTAACGGCACTCAGCACTCCACCATTCCCGCCTCGGCCCGGCCGCCGCCGCGCCCCCCACCGGGGATGCACCCTCCACATGGGCCGCACCCCCGCACACCTGGCAGCCTACTCAGGCCGTGCACCCGCCCACTCAGGTCGTGCCCCCGCCCACTGCGGCCGCCCCACTTCCTCCGCCTCAGTCCGCACCGCCCACTGAGCCCGTACCTCCTACCGGGTCTGCACCACTCACCCAGACCTCCTCATTACCCAACCCGGCCCAACTGTTTTCTCTCCTCTCCTCCATCTACTCCCAGGCCCCGCAGGCGTCCTCCGGCCTTGCACCTGCCTTTGGTCCCCTTCCCCACCCCTTCTCCGCATTCCAAGGGGCTAACCTTTTTAACCCTTTCACTCCCCCAGCCTCCACCCACACCCTGGCCACGGCCACCCCAGCCGAGCCTCCTCTAGCCGAGGCAACCCGGCCCTCTCCCGTCAGCGTTTCCCTCCGCCAACATATTCTGAATGGTGCGTACGTCGACCTGGCGGTACTCCTCCAGCCGTCCATTATCGACCCCCTACGTAATAGGGAAATTACAACTCCCTTCGGGTTCCTGGCCCAACTCCGCCAGTCCCTCCCCACCCGCTCCCGCGACCTCACCTCCAGTGAGTTCGCATACTCCTTCTCCCTTTTCAGGGACATCATCTGCTCAGTCTACCCCGGCCGTCGGGCCGAATTGGATCAGTATATGTTCAACATACTAGAGCTGGCCATTCGGTTCGGCGGCACGGGGTACTATAATTATCACGTACTGTTTGCCACAGCAGCAACCGCCCGCATTCAGCAATTTAACATCAACTCATACTGCGGGGCCCTGGACCGTGAACTCTATTGCAGGGTGTTCACGGCCAGGGTCGCGTTGTCTTGCGACCTGTGCGGAGCCCCTTCCCACCCGTCCGCCGTCTGCACCACGGCCATCGAAAAGCCCCGTCAAAGTGGCAAATCACTTCCGTCCAGTACCACCAATCCACCACCCCTTTTCCCCCGCAGTCGATCCACTGCACCTCCCCCCTCCATAGTCCCCAGGCTATCCTCCTCCAACTTCTCCCGCTCTGTGCAGCCCTCTAATGCCAACGACGCTAGAGGGAGGCCCGTCCTGTTTCAGGCCGGCAGGCAAATCTGTAACAATTTCAAATTTTGGCCTTTTTTCGGGGTGACCTGGAAGGGCTCCTTTTATTTTTCCGTTAGGCTCACTTTCGGTTGTAAAAGTAGCCCCAAGTTGTTCGATTCACTCTCCGAAGCCCTCTGTTGGATCTTGTCAAATAATCATCACATCCCCCACCTCGTTCACCTACTCGACGATTTTCTAGTCGTCGAGCCCCCCTCGGCCCCCCTAGCACACGGCCTCTCCACCATCCGAAGGGTTTTCTCAGAACTAGGCGTCCCCCTCTCCGAGGAGAAAACAATCGGCCCCTCGACCAAGCTCGAGTTCCTGGGCATCACCCTCGATACTATTGCTCGAGGCCTCCCTCCCCCCGGAGAAGCTAAACAGAATAACCCTCCTCCTGCACAACTACCTCCTGGCCCCCATCTGCACCAAACGACAGTTGTTAGCCCTACTCGGCCACATAATCTTCGCACTCCGCATCATCCCCCAAGGCCGTCCCTTTATTTCTCACCTCCTCACCACAGCCTCCTCCGTTCCCAACCTGCACGATAACGTCACAATCGATCATTCCTCACGCACAGACCTCCGCCTCTGGCTCCACCTCCTCACTAATTGGAACGGCATCACCCTATTTTATGACACGATCACTTCCAACCCTCATGACATACAACTGTACACTGACGCGGCCCCCTCCCTCGGTTTTGGTGGCTTCTACCAGGGACGGTGGTTTGCGTCAGCCTGGTCACCAGAGTTCCTCGCCTTCATCCCCCCCCCCCTCACCTCACCCTGCCTCAGCACTACATGAGCTATATCCAATTGTCGTGGCTGCACTCATCTGGGGGTCCCCTCCTTCGTGATCCTTCCCGAGGTTTCTTCCACCCGACCCTCCCGGTGGGAGTTTTTCCTCGCCCGACCGAGGGTTCAAGGACAGGAGGAATCATGTGACAGTTGCCCGCCTAGACACCCCCCCCCCCCCCGGTCACCTCCACATCCGACGCAGCCTTTTGCGGGCAGCGTTCCATCAGCTCATCTCCCAAGCAGCACACTTCGGCTAATATTAGAGATCCGGATCTCCGATACGGGCTAAGTGGCTGCCCGCCTAGACCCTCTGGTCATCTCCACAAACCGACGTAGCCTTTTGGGGGTAGCGTTCGGAGCAGAGGCGACAGACAGCTCCAGGGCCGAGCAACCATGGTCGTCCGGCTCCCGAGACACCCCCACCCTGAGTCTCGCCCCACCTCGCGCTCCTCATCAATACACATACTATACATCTCATTCCATTCAATAAATACTGTTTAACTTGAGCAGAAGGTGTGGTCTCTTACTAGTGAAATCCTCATTATGCAGTGTACTGACACTCAAACATGCACTGAATGTCCCTTATGAGCTGCCGTTCATGCAGAACGACGTGAAGCTAGTCCTCGGTGTTGCCAGATTCTGTAAGAGAAACAAGCAACCAGCTTGGAGCTGCTAAAATAGGCGATTTTTGTCCCCAAACATGTAATGATGTTGTTAGTAGGAATAGGCACAGAAGCACCCAGAAGGAAGTGGACTAAGAAAGGGGAGGAGCCAAACAGAGTTCCTGTTTTACACAAAAAAGGAGGTGGTGCCCCCAGAGGCAAAAACAAAGGAAAAATTACCGAATGGTTCCCAGATTGGGTCAAAGGTAAAACCAGCCATCATGATTTTGGGAGATAAACATTTACCTCATGAATACATGTACACCTAGAAAAGTGTGCTCCTCAGAGCACACTTTTGCCTACCCAGGGCCCTTTGGAAGCCAGTCATAGCCAATTGGAATGGGGTCTGACTCATACATCTTGATCACATGACCCTAGTGTGTTTTGAAGAAACACATATGCAGATAATGTAATCCGGCACAGATAAATTGTGAATCCAGGGGGGGCAGGGTGTCCCCAGTGTCATGGCTGGCTCAAATCCATGACAAATAAGGGAAGGAACATCAGGTGTAAAATCAATAACAAATGTTTATTAAAGAGGTGGTGCCATGTTTTTGCACTTTTTCTGTTTTTCATGTGTCTATGAGGTTGATAGAACTTCATTAAGCCCCCCGGTGGTGTTTTTATGGTGTTTTATGTCTTCTCTGACTATTTGGAGTTTTTTCCTGGAGGCTGAAACCTTGAGGGTCAAATGTGCCAATAGAGAAACAGCGCTTTAGTGACATCACAAAGCCCACACCCTCCCCCTCATTATCATAACACAACAGGTGTGGGCATGAGGAGGAGGAGGGACTAGGACAGGTGGGTGGTGCTAAGGTGGTGGAGGAGGTGCTAAGGTGAGAACCAGGTATACTTAATGCACTGGTGGGTGTGTCTACATAAAAACAACATTTTAACACTTACTGTACACTTTTTTTTTGTTGAAAAAAATCCTTACATAATAATAATACCTTATGATCAGGTTTTAGGGTTGAAAAATATCATGGCACTCCATCTTTAAAGAATTAACCTAACATAATCAACTACGATATAAATGGATGGCATAACTGAACAGATGAGATAAGGATCCTGTGAGGTGTGGAGTCAGTAAATCAGTGGTGTATGAATGTGTATACTATGGATCTGTGGAACATGGTGTGGTGCAGGTGTGTGGAAGGAAAGCCGAGCCTATAAGAAAAAGCATAATGGAGCACTGAGGGGAGAGTGCTGGCAGGTCTGTCGTTTCTGAGTCTCTCTTAAAGGACAACTTTGTTTTTTTTTACAACAAGGGTTATTTTATCAGTTTGTAATGATAATAATTAAAAGATGAGTGTAAAAAAAAATCATGTATTGCTTTCTATCGTTATAGTGATTTTAGTGATTTTTAACTGGGGGGCGGGGGCCTCCGATTTCCGTGAAACTGTGTACGCACATCCCCACTAGGCCAAGGAAGAAATGCCACCCTACATTTTTCAAATCAGCCTCAATGTGGTGCTGTAACAGGCAGATTCACGTTTTGGCCTATACAGTTCAAGAGTTATAGGCCAAAACGTGAAAAAACTAAGTTGTCCTTTAAGAGAGAATGACATGAGCTGAACTTGTAGGAACTGGAGGCACCGGGCCCAGGTGCCCTCCATGAGCCTTCAAGCCTGATTACAGGCCTGCTCACCTGGGAATAAGCAGAGGTAACCCAACTGACACACACCCACTGTAGCCTAGAGTGGGACATCACACCAGCTAAATTAGTGCAGGTGCACCGTTAACATAGTGTCACTATAATTTTAACCACTTTATATGTCTCAGGTCATCCCTGTAAATAACCTTTTCATCCACAGAACCCCTGAATAACATTGTTACTTTATAGCACCTTACATTTATGTCAAATTACGCTACGCAACTATGTAAATCTTTCCCTCTAAGATACAGCGAAAACTTGAGAGAATATCAGTTTCCTTTAGGTGTTGCCTGGCTCTCATTCTACCTCTACCTGAACAGGTTTGTTACTGGCAGCATTTTATACTCAGTTGGAGCAGCTGGGGCAATTAGGACAGATATACAAATACAGAAATATATAAATACAGAAATACATATAACATTAACTCTCATAAAATATCTTAACTCCATGAACTACACCACTAATGATTCTCATACTACAACCTTACACAAGATCCCTCACAATTCCAAATACACATTACAACCCCCCTCTGCCCTTCTGACTTTGTCCAGCCCAATTACACTGTCAAACAGAACAGCCCAACTTGGTACATGTTAAGCTTTCAATCATTACTTAGCATTACCCATATTGCACCTCTCACACATTCCACTTAGTCTCTATTGCACTCATATTACACCAATTGCACTTGCCAGATTATCACCAAACATGCTGTCTCCATAGGTTGACTAGCTGAGTGGCCAGCTCAGCTAGACAGGACACAACTCAAATGTTCAGTTAAACGTAATCAGCAATAAAATGACTGCATTCTTTTCTGTGCAAACTACAATGTGCAAATTATGCCGTGCAAATACTAAAGTGACCATATGCTATGCAATTAATCCATCCATAAATAAAGGTTACAATGTACATGTGCAAATGGTACTGTAAGTAACAGAGGACCTCTGTTACAGTAGATCTGTCATTTTTGGCAAAGACTTTTGGTGTAGATTAAACAAGAACGTAGTACGGTCCGTTTTACTAAGTCTAAGTGGTTAACCCTTCCATTGTGTTAGGGTCTTTTTTGACCCGTTTTCAAGTTTAAATAGGTAAAAGGACCCTTTACATTTCTTTATTGGAACGAGGCTTCATGATATCCTCAGAAATAGCCATTTTAACGCAACAACATTATTTATCATCATTTTAATTAATTCTGATTGTGGTGTTAGGGTCCGAAATGACCCGGCAAAGAAGTGTGGCTCAATTCCCCCCCAAATTGTCAATATTCAATGTTTACATGTTTGAGAGTGAGAGAGACTTGTCCTCAATTAGCATTTGCTATCAGGAGTAAAATAAAGTTTGAGGTTATGAAAAATAAATGACTTTTTAGTTTACCTTCTATGGTATACGGGTCATTTCGGACCCTAACACCTTAATTATTCTATTCTAGCTATATAACATCATTATCCATTGCCTTCATTATAGGAAATTTAATGAGTGAATTTTAGCATTTTTACAATAGAAAACGAGATATTTTGAAAGATGAAACCCTAGCCCTAACCCAACATAATATTTTAAAAAGTGTTTACATGGATATGAATGCATTACAAGTCATCTATGAGGTGGGAGAAAAAAACTAATGAAAATACTTATTTTTTTAGTATTTTGGGCTGATTTAAATCACGGGTCAAATTTTACCCGCTAACACCACAAGTGGATGCAGTTTTCTAACACAATGCAAGGGTTAAACTGAAGTGATATTGGTGAATTCCAAATATTATCAAAGTATCCTGCTGTGGCACCCCTGGACTTGTGTCACGGCACCCAAGGGTACCAAAGGTAAAAGTACTAAAATGTTTGAAAATAGTAGATCTACAAGCCCACAACACGTCGCGACGCGTTGTGGGCTTGTAGATTGGCTATTTTCAAATAGCCAATCTAATCTAATAAGTCCTCCAATTGTCAGCTCCCCCCCCCCCCCCCACTCTTACACACACGCACACAGTTTGTTACAAGCTCTGCAATGTTTGGAAGTAAAATATCAAAATAGACTCATAATGTAACATTACTCCACATGGACCAGAGTGGTGAAAGCTGCTAAAACAAATGTGTGACAAGAAACAAGAAACAGAAGAGCATTATCTCCATCTGACCAAACTGAGGTGAGTTTCTGCAGGTGACTTAGCTTAGCTAATTAGCGGCTTAGCATTAAAGGATTTGATGGAATTTGTGTGTTTAATTTCACTTTTATTTTACTTGGTAAAGCAACAACTAGTCAGGATGAAGCATCGTTGTGTTGTGTGATGTGATGTGAAGGGAATATGTTGTATTGTTGAGCTGTGTTTGATTGTGATGCTAAAACAGGCTATGCAGGCCTACTCAGTGGTGTAAAGTAACTAAATAAGTGTACTCAAGTACTGTACAATTTTGAGGAGCTTTTACTTTACTGGAGTATTTTAAATGTTCAATACTTTACTTCTACTCCACTACATCCCAGAGACAAATATTTTACTCCACTACAATTTGAAAACTTTGGTTACTAGTTACTTGGATTATTATTACAAAACATACCACTTCAGCCCTATAGCCTATATAGTTAGGCAATTTGAAAATAGCCGATCTACAAACTCGCAACGCGTCACATTGTAACGCTTTGTGCATAATGAGTACTTTTACTGTTGGTACTTTAAGTATATTTTGACGCCAATACTTTTGTACTTTTACTGAAGTAAAGTTTGAATACCAGACTTGCACTTTTACTCAAGTAAAGATTTTGAGTGCTTTTTGCACCACTGGGCCTAGTAAATAACTTTACACATTCATCAGGATCCTGGATGGCTTGGTTCCAGGCTTAATAATTTATAAAACATATTTTCCTAAATCTCCATGGGAAAAATTAATAGGTTTTCTGTCTGTGACACCACACAATGGCCGGCACTGCTATGCCCTATAAGTGTATACAGGGTATTTATTTATAAAGTTACAATTTAATGACTTTTAATACTAAATTGGCCAAATGGTCAAATATTACATAAGAAAGAGGCAAACATTGTGAAAATACGTATACTAGGCTGTGTATGCTGTGAGTGACAGGATACAGTATACATATACTAGGTTGTATGTTGTGACAGGATACAGTATATGTATACTAGGCTGTGTGTTGTGACTGGATACAGTATACGTATACTAGGCTGTATGTTGTGACTGGATACAGTATACGTATACTAGGCTGTATGTTGTGACAGGATACAGTATACATATATGTGGCTCTCGCTTACTTTAATCAATCTCTTTCTTTCTTTCTTTCTTTTTCTTTCTTTCTTATACTCAAGGCTGGCAGAGGTGTTGCAGGGGACACACCCCCCTCCCCCCTCCTCTTCATTATAAGCGTGGACTATGAAGACAGGCCATCAGTGGAGGAGGGGAGCAAGAACTGGGCTTCACTACTACAGCTAGGAGGTCTAGATGACTCTCTAATGTAGTCATTTTTTTATTTTATAAACACACACACACACACACACACACACACACACACACACACACACACACAAACACACCCCACACACACACCCACCCACCCATACACCCCCACACATCTGCATCATAAATGCCCAGAAGACTGAAGTTCTTACCTACAGTGTAACACCCTCCCAGACCATCCACCTCTAATAAAGTACTGGTGAAGCTAACCAGAGAGATGTAAAGTAATGGTGAAGCTAACCAGAGAGATTTAAAGTACTGGTGAAGCCAACCAGATGTACGGAGGATGGAGATGTAAAGTACTGGTGAAGCTAACCAGATGGATGGAGGATGGAGATGACGGCAGACGCCCGCTGGAAGGCTCATCCGAGGATGTCCTGCCCTAGAGATCGAGATCTGGAGGTCTCTCTCTATCCCTGGGTTTGTCTGCATGGGGGATTCCTCCGAAGACTTGGTCCGCACGGTCGAACCGCCGAAGACCTCGTCCTTCTCGGGGGTTTCCCCTGAAGACGGCTGATGAAGACGACTCAAAGTAGGAACCTCCTTTAGGGCTGTCACGATTATGACATTTTACTTGACGATTAATTGTCGCTCAAATAATTGCGATTAACTAGGCCGAATTAATTAATTATTGCGTCGTACACTGAACATTGTAACATTATTAATACAAATGTGTCTGTCTTCGTAAACAAAAGGTGCACGGGTCAGATATGACCCGTGCATAACCTTGCATAACTCAATAACTTTATTCTTTAAAAAAAAACATGAAGTGGAGAACATGGAAAAAAACATGAATAGTTGAAATAGCAGTCTGCTATTTCCACAACTTTTGAAAATCTTTGAAAACATATGAACATTTTTCAACATGGAAATGATTGTCAATTATCAAAAAAAAATATTGCGATTATCTCAAATACTTGCGATCAGGTGATCATCATGTTATAATTGTGACATACCTAATTTTTCCTTTTCCTTTGCTGGATGCTGCTGCTGCTGCTGCTGCAGTTTGTGTTGTATGATGTTTTTGTTGTATGATGTTTGTGTCGTGTGCTGATATGGTTCAAGATGTACAGTAGCTCTGTTGCTGTCATGTTGGGGCCCGGTGTGGCAGTGAAACATGTTCAGTGACTGTTGGTTTGTGGCTCTGGAATTGAAGGCTGATTTGAATATACACTATTATGTCAGCTGTGTTGTGACTGTTATTGGAAGTGTGTGTGTGTGTGTGTGTGTGTGTGTGTGAGTGATAGAGAAAATTTGCATTACACTTTTTTTTAGACATTACACACCGGCGATTATGCGAATATACGCAAAATTCAGACTTGTTCCGAATAAATAAACGACGCTTTTTCGCTTCGCTTTTTCGCTACGTGGAAGCTTGCATTGACTTTGTAAGGTTTTTTAAAAAAAACGTATTATTCGCATGAAAAAATCGCCCCTGGTGTGTAAGGAGCTATAGTCCTCTGTAAATCTAGACCTGCTGGTGGCGCTATAACAGGCCAATGTTAAAAGGGTGGCATTTGTTCCTCAACATAATGTGAATGTGCGTGCAAAGTTTGACCGCAATCGGACGCTGCGTTCATGATGATTGAGGGTCTCTTCAAGGTTTTCAATGTGAACTTTGATCTTTCTTTCCAATGTTACATGTTGCTAATTGTATCAGGACAGATCATTATTGCAATGCAAATGCATTAGGGTTGATAACCTACAAGGGTGGGTGGGGTGGAGTGAAGAGATCCTACATCAAAATCCTATAGGGTTGACTTTTTCATCTTTGATATCTAATTAATCATACAAAGCATGACCATGATTCATTTTTACTTCCTTTTCATCCTATATGATTGAACTTTTTTGTTTTCTTTTCTAATGGAATCTATGATTACTCTGAACTATCATTTTGGGCAAAAAAAATGTCATTACGTAATAAAGGCCAATGAATAAAATAAATAAAGCTCAAAGGAACTTCAAAGGGTCTTCCATAGTTGTTTTTGCTACTTTGTTGAAATAACTGTCACCGTGTGCTTTACTATGTAGCCTATCATAAAGCAATTGGAGGAAAACAACTGTCACATTCTAAATCTGTGAATCCTTGGTGGATTGTATGGCTTAGCATACTGAATAATAAAAAAATAAAAACAACTCTGATACCAAATTAATCATTATTCAAGAGACATGTGATTATTCTTCTCCATGGCTAAACAAAATCATATGAACACTTTGAGATCACAGACAGTTTGACACTCCATCAGGCCATGTCCACATGTCATATACCAGCTCATGTTGATAAACTGGTGCAATTCATCATAGTCAAGGAGCCATCGTTTCAGACGAGATAATGGTTTGTACTCTAAACTCAGTACTGTGATTACTTCACATGATAACATGTAACAATTTGATTCCTAGTATTTTCTTATATATATATATATATATATATATATATATATATATATATATATATATATATGCACGCGTGCATGCATGTGTACACACACGGACGGACGGCCTATACTGTAGATATATAAAGATATTGATATTCTACAAGATATTCTGATTATAGTCACAAAAAGGACATCTTTCATTCTGCTTCTCTGTTGTTACTCAGCTTGTATTAATGCCCAGCATGTTCACAGGCTATAGTTCAGACCATAATAGCCTGCCGTACACCTTGACTTACACACAGACGGTCCAGTTCTCACAGAGACAGAAGCACCAAGAGAGATCTCCATCCCCGAAGCATTGCAATAATCACGTCCTGAAAGGCCAGCCCCTGCCTCTGGCACTGCCAATCACACACCCCTGCTTATCTTTCAATGGCACAATGTCCATTCTGACAGCCCCTGAATGATTGGCAGGCTGTTGCTCTACTGACAGCCCTTGCTCTAGTGGCTAGTCTAAACTGAAACATTCCCCATGTAGGATCATTACAATACCAATGTTGGATTGTTGTAGAGTTTTACATAGTGGGTCCTGACTTAATGTAAAACCTTTATTAGCATACATCACATTGTAGCAGAAAAGAAGTCCTCACTCACATCAGCCAGTGATTTACAAGACTAGACTAGGCACCAGCCTATACTCGGGAAAGATGCAAGTCGGGAACGCTTTAAGTTGGAAATGCATGCCCCAACCAGTTATTTGCAATACCCGTTGTACCATTATGTATTTAATTATTGCTATATGAGGGAAATTACATGTTCTATGCTGCTGACCTAGACTGTCACGCACAACAGCTTTGAGCACTGGCTTTTGCTACACTACCAAGCACACACTGCACTCTAAGTCGTCAGCCCGCTGTACAGTTCACACTACACAACTTATTTTTTTATGTATTTATTTTTTACCTGAAACTATCTATGACCAACGTGTACAGGCTACACATAATACATTATTTATTTTCCAATTCAGCCAGTTTCATTCCACATTTCACCACATGGCCTGCTAACTAATGACTACAGTCATTCACAATTATCTCCAATTAAAACCCAAAGGCACTCACTAAAATGCATGCATGAATTTATTGCTCTCTTTATAGAGGATTTCACCGGGGGTTCACTCTGTTATGTACTTATGGGCCATTCTGGAAGAAAGATTTATGTGTTAACAAACAGCCATTTTAATATTAGTGTTTGTTCGTAAGAGCAACTGAGTCAGTGGGGCATTGAGCTGGCGAGAACTTCTGGGAACTCAGATTAGTGGGGCATAGCTTCAGAGGCTTAAAGGAGCAAAATAAATTGCAGCTCCAAGGAAAAGATACAGCGCTAATCGCACCATTAACACTGAGCAACAACTCAACCTGTCTCTTTGAATTGCTGAGAACATATAGTTCATGTTAGATACTGTAATGCAGCGTTTCCCAGCCGGCGTGCTGCGGCCCTTTAGTGTGCCTTATGAGATGGCTTGGTGTTCCGTTTGAAATTTCGAACGAAAGCAACCCCCCCCCAAAAAACAACAACAACAACAATAGATATGTGGGCTGCCGCTGCCTTGAACCATTGGCTCATCGTCCATCACGGACACACAGCCAATCGCCACAGAGTCCATTCACTTTCATGTGTCAACGTATTCCATGTTGTTTGTGGTGTTTAATTACTCCATGGAGAGGATCTCTCGAAAGCCGCGGTACGGTCAATGTTGTCTGTGGAGTGACCGGAAAACTCTCCCCAAAACACTCTGATCCCATTTATTTCGTGGACCAGCGGTTCTTCTATTCTTGTATTTGTTTTACTGCGGATAAGTTTAGAAATAAGTTTAGGGTTAGGCGTAGTTTTACTGAGGTTACGTTTAGGAATAAGGTTAGGTTTAGGCATAGTTTACTGAGGTTACGTTTAGGAATACCAGGTGAATACCGCCGGATTTTCCCCGGGGCGTTTTGGGGCGATCGTTTTGGTATTTGTCAGTAGTGCGCAACTGCGCATGTGTTCGCAACAATGCTATCAGGATCAGATTATTAGATATTATCATATATTAGAAGTATATTGGGTTTAGTACCAAATAAGTTTTACTCTGGGAAGGTGAAATCAGACTCCTCCATTCATTGCACTGACCCAAGTTTATCTATTTGTAGGCCAAGGTTTCTTTATTACATTACATCTTGTGTACATGAGAGTAAATATGTTGTTCTTGTTCCTCATACACTGTACCAGCAATAAAACTTGTGTGTGTGTGTGTGTGTGTGTGTGTGTGTGTGTGTGTGTGTGTGTGTGTGTGTGTGTGTGTATAATTTGTGTTGAGCATGTGATCAACAAATGCTATTTATTGACAGGAATGTGAATATTGTGTCTGCAAAAGCAAACTTAACGAGAACTGTTAGTACACCACTATTCTGAAGGTTAATCTTGCCAGAAGAAGCAAAAATCAAGTGGCAATCATTGTGCCATCTGAGGTGAATGCACTGGGGGATTGCAATCCATACATACTTTGTGTTCCGCAGAAACACTCTCATTTCTGAACCACCCTCATTTCATTCCAACCCATACAAGTGCCTCTCCAACACAGAAGGTCTTGCTGATCCTCACCAATCATCATTTCCACATCTCCTTGCGATGAATTTACTTTTGTCAGGGATGTGACGTTATCCTGCTCTGTGCTCTCCCCATGCAACGTTCCCACATGTTGCAACCACGGGTATGATGAAGATGATGAGGGGTGTTATTCTTCTAAAGAAAATGAAATTAAGAAAATAAATCGCTTATGCTGATTATTCCCAATGTTTAAGTTTTTGATTAGAACAAACAAAACAAGACCAGATACGAATAACACAAATACACAACAGAAATATATCAAATCTAATACTTGCTTAGGAAATCATTGCATCATCAATGAATCAGAATCATCTTTATTGTCACATCAAAGGTTTACATGTGTGGGTTATTTATTTATTTTGTGAACGCTCCATCATTTTGTAGTATTCTGTGAGAAGAGAGAATAGATGCAATTAGACTGTGCCTTCATTGGACAAGGCTCATATGTCCCAGGAATGGGTGGACCAAAGAAAAGTTCCCAGCGCCATTATTTTTTTTATGAATATTTCTTAACAATTCCCACATTTTTGCTGCCTTTTTATATGGTCCCCCCATGATATCTGTTTTTCATGTTGAAATATTAAAGAAGAGTACCTCAATTTGCCATGTATTGTTGTACTTTAATTTGATGATAAATATCTTTTATGGAATTTATTATATCGGGTAAAATATACCCAGCGTTAGTGATGGTGTGACAATTTTCAACGTTAGAGTTCTATTAAGGGTGAAGATATTGCTTCATTACTGAATTACCTTGTCTGCGTTGCGCATTTGATGGATTGGATACACACGCACACTCACACATACACACACACACACACTTACAAACACACGCAAGCACGCACGCACGCACACACACACCGGGCAAAAACAAACCTTTGCTCCGTCGTTCCAGCCTGGCAGAGATAATAAAAAATAAGCATGTAAAAACATCATAAAAAGCATCATATTGGAAAATCTATAAAGGAGATAAAATGAAACCTGAAGAAAGTGCCAAATACTGTGTGATCAGAGCTTGTTAAGCAGCTGAATGCTGGATCACATTAAGAAGGCGTTTATCACCAGAAAAGGTGACGCAAACTGTAAGGTACACTGGCGCTGGAATGGGGTTGTTCCAAGATTTTCTGTCCCAACACTTTTCAGTCTGGTGGTTTCATGGCGGTGTGGACTGTAAAGAACAGTCCTTGGTTTTGACATCCAGTTACACAAGTGGCTATCACATATCTGACTGTCATAAGTTATTAAGAGATTTCAATTGAAATGTTCAATGTTGTACTTCAATTAATAGAAAAAAGTTAAACAATGATCTCGCCCATAAAACAATGTTGTTTTAACTCTGCTTTCCCTCTCTCTCAAGACATAACAAGCTCTATTTGTTAAACCAAATACCCTTTCCCAGAAACTAATAACCACATAAACGTATGCACATTTATTGTTATCATTATTTTCTGTGGTAGCACATGTTTTTGTCCATATAGCAGAATGCTGTGGATCACTGTGTGTGCGTAATTAAACTTAATTATATTTTGTATCTATCTCTTTTTGAAGTATTAAGGACACTTGCTAAATAATTTATTCATCACCTATATGTTATCAGAAAGTACCTTCTACCAAATGCAAGTAAAGTTGAGTTGAGTCAAGTCGGTATCACGCAGTGGATAAGCGTCTAGATGCTATTTTCGATGTCTACTTACTATCCCAAATACTTTGTATCGCATACTTTGTTAATTGGCATTTAGTTCAGCACAAGCAGTCGGCTGATGTGCACATTGTTGTGCTAATGCCTTAGAGCTGGCAGCACTGGGCTGCAAGATCTTGCTTATGTTGCCAGGTCTGCTTATTATAAGCGACTCTGGGCTTGTTTTCCTGTAAAGTCGCAGGTTGCTTTTGTTTGGGCTTGTTTCTGAAGTGCAGTTGCTTATTTGGGCTTGCTTTCAAGATACTTTTTTGAAAATAGCTGATTTGATAGGGCTCAAGTGGTGAAACTGGTCGCTTCTTTTGGGCTTGTTTTTAGACCTGTCGCTTGTTTTCACTCAATATGGCAACACCGGAGCTTCTTCCCTCACACCAAAACAAAACACACAGCATTTCTAGCACACATAGCACATAGCTTTGCTTTGGCGTTGATTGATTGGTATAGGAATTGAGAGTTGAGATTGAGAATATGGTATCTAGTTCAAATGTGCGACGGGCAAATGTATCTGGCTTATTTAGGCTTGCTTCTGACGCCAGTCGCATACGAGAGGTCCACTCTATGGAGACTTTACCCCCCTCTCTCCCCCTCAAGAACAATTTTTGTATACAGTATACAGAGGAGCTAATATTATACATAGACACACACTTTGTTGTGGCTGGGATAGTGGCAGTAGAAAACTTTCCTCCCTCAAGGGGAAGTTGATCGTCAGCATTTGTAACACTGTGCCAGAAAAAGGCTAATCCTGTTTCAGGTTGCCCACCCAAACCCCATTCCCTCATCTGTGGGGTACAGTCACCCGTGATTGTCCTTGATTGACTGACAAAAGGAATAACAACTCCAATGATAGCAGAAAAAGGAAGGGCAATGTGAATGTATTATGCAGCTCCACTGTGCTGCTGGTGCCGTTGTTGTCCCCATGGGTATTCAAATTGTGTTTGCAGGGAAGAGGAAACCAAATCGGGATCCTGTGAATAAACTTCCCCTTTGATTGACTGTTGATGGCTTTCTCTGGAGATCACTGCGAGTTAAAGTACTGTATAATGGAAAAGCTTTGAGATTGACAGCTCTCCAATAAAACTCATTCCCGGATGCAGAATTCAATTATAAACAAGGATTTCCGCCGAGGTGTGCCGTGCTAGTTAAATAAATAAATGCCTTACAGCATTAGCGGCGCTTTCACTTTGAGGAGGGGGAACGCACTCGCTGCGTTTACCCCGGGTTCTCTGTTTTGGAGCTGCTTTTCCTCTCCCTCTAAACGGTGCTCCGCATTTTGCAATGAAATATTCATTCGTCACCGGTATTTCCACATCTGATTTCCCTGGCATCGCCAGAGATAGTTGAATCATGAACCCCCGTCTGAGCAAATGTATTGGTTTAAAATTAAAATACACATGGGGATGGGCCGATGGTGCTGGGCGTGGTAATCCTTCCAGATTTTTTTCTTTCCTTCTTTCTTTCCCCCTTGTATTCATAATAACATGAAACCAAGAGAAAGGAAAACAGACATAAAATAACTATTGCGGTTAGTTTCAGCACAAGTGTACAGACTTTTTGAAGATTTGGCATTTTTTTACACTATAATAGATTCTTTGTAGATAGTATATAATAACTAGACGCGACGCAATTCTGGGAAATTGCAAAGTGTGGTTGCGCCGACGCCGGTCGCAGGTCGCCGCCGCCGGGACTTGAGGGATACGCTTGGAGGAATACCGTCGGAGGCCGCGCGACGTGCCATTCGAATTTGGTGCTGATTGGATCCTGCGTTCGTGACACATGGCGTTTTGATTTTAAGAAATAGGCCCCTCCCACTAAATAAATAGGCCCCTCCCACAAATGTAGCGGGCCAATGACATTGTCCTGTAACTCCTGAGATCACCTGCTTTTCATTTTGAGAGGAGTGATCCCCCAAAAATCATGTTTTTGCATCGAACGGTTAAGTTTTGCGCAGTTGTGGCGCCCCCTATGGATAAAAGTGGGAATGCTTTTGGTGATTTGTTGAGTAAACCACCCTCGACATGTGATTTAAATTTGGGATTGATTGGACGTTTTGTTCTTGATTTTTGGCATTTTTGGTAAAACGGGCCCCTCCCTCTAACTTTGGAAGCCATTTACGGACGAACGGTATGGACTATCAAAATTCTGTTTCGCTCCAGATTATCGCATGGGTCCATAGATCATGTGTACCGATTTGTGTGAGATTTGGACAAAATTTGAAGGAAAAGGAGCAATAAGTGTGTTTTGAAGAAAATTCAAAATGGCGGAAAATATATCCTGACGCAAATGGGCGTGGCCTATATGGGGAGCTGCGTCATGACCCAAGGAATCTAAGGAAAAATATTTTTATTCTATGACCTACGGTTCAAGAGTTATAGGCCAAAACGTAAAGTGGACTGTTATAGCGCCACCATGAGGCCAAATGGTTTGATTATTTTTTAAATAATTTCGGACTAAATTATGAACCTCCCCTTTAAATCTGGTATATCTAGCTCTTACGGTTTCTGAGAAAAAAATACTTGAAATCTAGTTTTTTAATTTTCCCATTTTCCATTGAAGTGGATGGGGAAATGTAATTCACTAATAAATTAATATCAATTAAACTATTTAACCAATCTCTTAGCAAAATACAAGCGCACGATTCCAGGTCAAGACGGTCATTTTGACGTATGGCACGACATTGGGGGATAGAAACTGTGGGAGGAGATGCGGTTTGAAGTTTTTCAGTTTCTCTATAACAATAGTTTGGTTGCCCTGTTAGGGCAACCACACTAATAAGGACTGTGGCGCCCCCTATGGATCAAAGTGGAAATGCTTTGGGGGATTTGTTGAGTAAACTACCCTCGACATGTGATTTAAATTTGGGATTGACCGGACGTTTCGTTCGTGATTTGTGGGCTTTTTTGTAAAACGGGCCCCTCCCGCTAACTTTGGAAGCCATTTACGGACGAACGGTAAGGACTATCAAAATGCCGTTTGGGTATCTTTATTGCATGGGTCCATAGATCACGTGTACCGAATTGTGTGAGATTTGGACAAAATTTGAAGGAAAAGGAGCAATAAGTGTGTTTTGAAGAAAATTCAAAATGGCGGAAAATATATCCTGACGCAAATGGGCGTGGCCTATATGGGGAGCTGCGTCATGACCCAAGGAATCTAAGGAAAAAAATATTTTTATTCTATGACCTACGGTTCAAGAGTTATAGGCCAAAACGTAAAGTGGACTGTTATAGCGCCACCATGAGGCCAAATGGTTTGATTATTTTTTAAATAATTTCGGACTAAATTATGAACCTCCCCTTTAAATCTGGTATATCTAGCTCTTACGGTTTCTGAGAAAAAAATACTTGAAATCTAGTTTTTTAATTTTCCCATTTTCCATTGAAGTGGATGGGGAAATGTAATTCACTAATAAATTAATATCAATTAAACTATTTAACCAATCTCTTAGCAAAATACAAGCGCACGATTCCAGGTCAAGACGGTCATTTTGACGTATGGCACGACATTGGGGGATAGAAACTGTGGGAGGAGATGCGGTTTGAAGTTTTTCAGTTTCTCTATAACAATAGTTTGGTTGCCCTGTTAGGGCAACCACACTAATAAGGACTGTGGCGCCCCCTATGGATCAAAGTGGAAATGCTTTGGGGGATTTGTTGAGTAAACTACCCTCGACATGTGATTTAAATTTGGGATTGACCGGACGTTTCGTTCGTGATTTGTGGGCTTTTTTGTAAAACGGGCCCCTCCCGCTAACTTTGGAAGCCATTTACGGACGAACGGTAAGGACTATCAAAATGCCGTTTGGGTATCTTTATTGCATGGGTCCATAGATCACGTGTACCGAATTGTGTGAGATTTGGACAAAATTTGAAGGAAAAGGAGCAATAAGTGTGTTTTGAAGAAAATTCAAAATGGCGGAAAATATATCCTGACGCAAATGGGCGTGGCCTATATGGGGAGCTGCGTCATGACCCAAGGAATCTAAGGAAAAAAATATTTTTATTCTATGACCTACGGTTCAAGAGTTATAGGCCAAAACGTAAAGTGGACTGTTATAGCGCCACCATAAGGCCAAATGGTTTGATTAATTTTTAAATAATTTCGGACTAAATTATGAACCTCCCCTTCAAATCTGGTATATCTAGCTCTTACGGTTTCTGAGAAAAAAATACTTGAAATCTAGTTTTTTAATTTTCCCATTTTCCATTGAAGTGGATGGGGAAATGTAATTCACTAATAAATTAATATCAATTAAACTATTTAACCAATCTCTTAGCAAAATACAAGCGCACGATTCCAGGTCAAGACGGTCATTTTGACGTATGGCACGACATTGGGGGATAGAAACTGTGGGAGGAGATGCGGTTTGAAGTTTTTCAGTTTCTCTATAACAATAGTTTGGTTGCCCTGTTAGGGCAACCACACTAATAAGGACTGTGGCGCCCCCTATGGATCAAAGTGGAAATGCTTTGGGGGATTTGTTGAGTAAACTACCCTCGACATGTGATTTAAATTTGGGATTGACCGGACGTTTCGTTCGTGATTTGTGGGCTTTTTTGTAAAACGGGCCCCTCCCGCTAACTTTGGAAGCCATTTACGGACGAACGGTAAGGACTATCAAAATGCCGTTTGGGTATCTTTATTGCATGGGTCCATAGATCACGTGTACCGAATTGTGTGAGATTTGGACAAAATTTGAAGGAAAAGGAGCAATAAGTGTGTTTTGAAGAAAATTCAAAATGGCGGAAAATATATCCTGACGCAAATGGGCGTGGCCTATATGGGGAGCTGCGTCATGACCCAAGGAATCTAAGGAAAAAAATATTTTTATTCTATGACCTACGGTTCAAGAGTTATAGGCCAAAACGTAAAGTGGACTGTTATAGCGCCACCATAAGGCCAAATGGTTTGATTAATTTTTAAATAATTTCGGACTAAATTATGAACCTCCCCTTCAAATCTGGTATATCTAGCTCTTACGGTTTCTGAGAAAAAAATACTTGAAATCTAGTTTTTTAATTTTCCCATTTTCCATTGAAGTGGATGGGGAAATGTAATTCACTAATAAATTAATATCAATTAAACTATTTAACCAATCTCTTAGCAAAATACAAGCGCACGATTCCAGGTCAAGACGGTCATTTTGACGTATGGCACGACATTGGGGGATAGAAACTGTGGGAGGAGATGCGGTTTGAAGTTTTTCAGTTTCTCTATAACAATAGTTTGGTTGCCCTGTTAGGGCAACCACACTAATAAGGACTGTGGCGCCCCCTATGGATCAAAGTGGAAATGCTTTGGGGGATTTGTTGAGTAAACTACCCTCGACATGTGATTTAAATTTGGGATTGACCGGACGTTTCGTTCGTGATTTGTGGGCTTTTTTGTAAAACGGGCCCCTCCCGCTAACTTTGGAAGCCATTTACGGACGAACGGTAAGGACTATCAAAATGCCGTTTGGGTATCTTTATTGCATGGGTCCATAGATCACGTGTACCGAATTGTGTGAGATTTGGACAAAATTTGAAGGAAAAGGAGCAATAAGTGTGTTTTGAAGAAAATTCAAAATGGCGGAAAATATATCCTGACGCAAATGGGCGTGGCCTATATGGGGAGCTGCGTCATGACCCAAGGAATCTAAGGAAAAATATTTTTATTCTATGACCTACGGTTCAAGAGTTATAGGCCAAAACGTAAAGTGGACTGTTATAGCGCCACCATGAGGCCAAATGGTTTGATTATTTTTTAAATAATTTCGGACTAAATTATGAACCTCCCCTTCAAATCTGGTATATCTAGCTCTTACGGTTTCTGAGAAAAAAATACTTGAAATCTAGTTTTTTAATTTTCCCATTTTCCATTGAAGTGGATGGGGAAATGTAATTCACTAATAAATTAATATCAATTAAACTATTTAACCAATCTCTTAGCAAAATACAAGCGCACGATTCCAGGTCAAGACGGTCATTTTGACGTATGGCACGACATTGGGGGATAGAAACTGTGGGAGGAGATGCGGTTTGAAGTTTTTCAGTTTCTCTATAACAATAGTTTGGTTGCCCTGTTAGGGCAACCACACTAATAAGGACTGTGGCGCCCCCTATGGATCAAAGTGGAAATGCTTTGGGGGATTTGTTGAGTAAACTACCCTCGACATGTGATTTAAATTTGGGATTGACCGGACGTTTCGTTCGTGATTTGTGGGCTTTTTTGTAAAACGGGCCCCTCCCGCTAACTTTGGAAGCCATTTACGGACGAACGGTAAGGACTATCAAAATGCCGTTTGGGTATCTTTATTGCATGGGTCCATAGATCACGTGTACCGAATTGTGTGAGATTTGGACAAAATTTGAAGGAAAAGGAGCAATAAGTGTGTTTTGAAGAAAATTCAAAATGGCGGAAAATATATCCTGACGCAAATGGGCGTGGCCTATATGGGGAGCTGCGTCATGACCCAAGGAATCTAAGGAAAAAAATATTTTTATTCTATGACCTACGGTTCAAGAGTTATAGGCCAAAACGTAAAGTGGACTGTTATAGCGCCACCATAAGGCCAAATGGTTTGATTAATTTTTAAATAATTTCGGACTAAATTATGAACCTCCCCTTCAAATCTGGTATATCTAGCTCTTACGGTTTCTGAGAAAAAAATACTTGAAATCTAGTTTTTTAATTTTCCCATTTTCCATTGAAGTGGATGGGGAAATGTAATTCACTAATAAATTAATATCAATTAAACTATTTAACCAATCTCTTAGCAAAATACAAGCGCACGATTCCAGGTCAAGACGGTCATTTTGACGTATGGCACGACATTGGGGGATAGAAACTGTGGGAGGAGATGCGGTTTGAAGTTTTTCAGTTTCTCTATAACAATAGTTTGGTTGCCCTGTTAGGGCAACCACACTAATAAGGACTGTGGCGCCCCCTATGGATCAAAGTGGAAATGCTTTGGGGGATTTGTTGAGTAAACTACCCTCGACATGTGATTTAAATTTGGGATTGACCGGACGTTTCGTTCGTGATTTGTGGGCTTTTTTGTAAAACGGGCCCCTCCCGCTAACTTTGGAAGCCATTTACGGACGAACGGTAAGGACTATCAAAATGCCGTTTGGGTATCTTTATTGCATGGGTCCATAGATCACGTGTACCGAATTGTGTGAGATTTGGACAAAATTTGAAGGAAAAGGAGCAATAAGTGTGTTTTGAAGAAAATTCAAAATGGCGGAAAATATATCCTGACGCAAATGGGCGTGGCCTATATGGGGAGCTGCGTCATGACCCAAGGAATCTAAGGAAAAAAATATTTTTATTCTATGACCTACGGTTCAAGAGTTATAGGCCAAAACGTAAAGTGGACTGTTATAGCGCCACCATAAGGCCAAATGGTTTGATTAATTTTTAAATAATTTCGGACTAAATTATGAACCTCCCCTTCAAATCTGGTATATCTAGCTCTTACGGTTTCTGAGAAAAAAATACTTGAAATCTAGTTTTTTAATTTTCCCATTTTCCATTGAAGTGGATGGGGAAATGTAATTCACTAATAAATTAATATCAATTAAACTATTTAACCAATCTCTTAGCAAAATACAAGCGCACGATTCCAGGTCAAGACGGTCATTTTGACGTATGGCACGACATTGGGGGATAGAAACTGTGGGAGGAGATGCGGTTTGAAGTTTTTCAGTTTCTCTATAACAATAGTTTGGTTGCCCTGTTAGGGCAACCACACTAATAAGGACTGTGGCGCCCCCTATGGATCAAAGTGGAAATGCTTTGGGGGATTTGTTGAGTAAACTACCCTCGACATGTGATTTAAATTTGGGATTGACCGGACGTTTCGTTCGTGATTTGTGGGCTTTTTTGTAAAACGGGCCCCTCCCGCTAACTTTGGAAGCCATTTACGGACGAACGGTAAGGACTATCAAAATGCCGTTTGGGTATCTTTATTGCATGGGTCCATAGATAGTCTAGGACCTGGCTAAGATATGTATGCACTTAATTTAGGAGAGATTATCTCAACTGTTCTTGGCTAATATGACCCCAAGGAACAACTTAGGAACTATGAGAAATTCTCTATCCGGGGCGAAATACTCGGAAATGACCACGCCCCTTTTAAAATGACCGCTACTTCAAACATGGCTCTATCTTCTAAACCGTTGGAGCTACAGATTTTCTGAGGTGCTCAAAATGTACACAATATTCATGTTTAGGGAAAAATAGAAAAGTGTAAATGTCAAATTTTATATTTTATTACAGAACAGCTTAAACAAACGGCTAAAAACGGTCAACTTATTTACAGTCCAGGGCCATAAGAATATTTTTGCGTGAATCAATCTAAAAGCACCACATTTGTCCCAGATGTAACCCAGGGCATGCTGATTTAAGAGTAGAACCCATTCCTAAGTATACAGCTACAGCCAGTACATGTGCAACAATGCTCAGCATAAAATGTAATCCTATCATACTAGGTGTATAGAATTTGAACAATATGTATTATTGTACATTGTACATAATTGTCTTGGTGTAACAACAGCACTGATACATAAAGTACTACACACACACACACACACACACACACACACACACACACACACACACACACACACTCTATTAGCACAAAACAACAATCATAAAAAACAAAAAGTGGTGGCTACAATATTGTGTATATAGTGTGTATGTCTATCTATACACCCTTGACTAGTATGATAGTATTCAATTCATGCTGAGCATTGCTCTGCATACTGTACTGGCTGTTGCTGTATAATTTGGGTTCTACTCATATTATTCTATTGCTTCAACATCTATACACAGGTTGTTTCTTTTCTTCAGTTTGATCTTAACTCATTCCAAAAACTCTGGATGAAACTTTATGTTACATAACATTTTTTATATATGCCATATTTGTAATAAGCAAATAAGAGGGCTCTAGATGGATTCAATCATAAATATGAGCATTCCAATGTGTTTCTAATGCTCAAAAAGCATAAAATAGACACCAAGTTTGCCATAAATGACAAAGATTAAGGTAAGTAAAACAAATTGTTTAAAAAAGAAATCTTTAAAATATGCAAAATAGAGGTCCAGCCACACCCAGTCATAAAGATAAGCATTCCAACACACCCAGTCATAAAGATAAGCATTCCAACATGTTTCTAATTGTCAAAAAAGATTTAGACACCAAGTTTGCATTCATAGCTCATCTGGTTCAAAAGTTATAGACAAAACCTTTTTCAGATGGCGGCCATATTGGATTTGGCCACTATGATGACCTGGAGGGTTGCTGGCTCGGGCATGGGTTCCACAAACATGAGTATTCTGAACATTTTGAGCACCCCAGAAAATCTGTAGCTCCTACAGTTTAGAAGATAGAGCCATGTTTGAAGTAGCGGTCAATTTAACCCTGCAAGACCCGGATATATTTCTACTTACAAAAAAAAATTGTCAACCTTTCAGATGGTGTTTTAGGAGTACTTTGGAGAGGAAAATATAATGTTTTTAAAAAAAAATAGTTTTCGTAAGGTTTTATTGAAATGTTGTAATATTACAACAGTGGGTCTAACGGGTAGCAGAATTTCCTATAGGCCATTTTACTCACTGTCAGAATAGCATGGCAAATGTCTATATACTTCACTAAAACAACTTAAGGGTTCATTTATATGGTTATGGTTTATCATTTGGCCTCAGAACAGTATACATTATGAATAATATTGGGCCTCAGAACAGTACATTATGAATAATAACATCAATAAGCCATATTTTGGCAGTGGGTCAGTGGGTTCACTGGGTTCACTGGGTGGATGGTTTTCTTTGGACTCCTCTCCACAGGCCTCTTCATCCGACTCTTCATCAGTTTCAGTAAAGTCGATGTCCACATCACTCTCTCCATTCATTACAATATCCAACACATCCCTTGCAGTGAAGCGAGGCTCTCTCCTTGCTTGTGGCATTCTGAAATGAAAATAAAGAAATACCATTAGTACATTAGTACTAGCACATCTCACTGCAGGTACATATTTCACAAGTCACACAATACTGTCTGGCCAACCTATTGTACTTTGCTTATCCTCACAAGTGGCATCAGTGATGATGGTACTTAGCACCATCAGTGATGAATGATGATGCTTAGCCTAACAAAGGGATTGGGGATGACTGTAAGTGGGCAATCCCAACACCCATCACATGAACAATGATGAGAGATTCTTAACTGGGCGACTCCCATATGAACAATTACCATACACTGATTGCTAACCACAAACATTACCAAAATGTTTTGCTAAAACATTATAGGCAATGACATGTTATAAGCTAATGATGCAGTATATTTGTCTTCGAGTACAATTGGTTACAATATACAAATTGGTATATATATATATATATATATATATATATATATATATATATATATATACACACACACACACACACACACACACACACACACACACACACACACACACACACACACACACACACACACACACACATACCAATTTGTATGTTTTAACCAATTGTACTCGAAGACAAATATACTGCTTTAGCTTATAAGTTATAACATTTCATTGCCTATAATGTTTTAGCAAAACATTTTGGTAATGTTTGTGGTTATTTGTGGTATATATATATATATAGTAATGCAATGTGGGGAAAATACACATAATTGTATAAATGTATTGTGAAAACTATAAGACTCCACTTAGCCAGGTGAACAGGTGGCATTGCTATTTGCTACCACTATGACCCAGAGTTGTAAAAAAACAACAAGTATAAAGCATGCTCTAATTTACATTTGGGGGATATCTTTCCCAATAATATCATATGTACATGTTCTAGACATTCTAATGATCACCAAAAAAATTATTGCAGACATTTTACTTACTTTTTTGTGAGAAATCCTGTCCAGTGAAAAAGAGATTGTTCTTCCTTCAAGGATTTTCAAGTTGTGACTTTTCCTGCCTCTGTGGGGGGTATTTATATGCAAATATCCCGGCCAATGACATTGCAAGACTAAACAATAGGATCCAATGATGATGTTTAGGTGAAAGAATAACAGGAAAACAAATGATTTATACCATGTTTTTGATAAAATACAAATGTTGTAATATTACAACTGCGGGTCTTGGAGGGTTAAAAGGGGCGTGGTCATTTCCGAGTATTTCGCCCCGGATAGAGAATTTCTCATAGTTCCTAAGTTGTTCCCTGGGGTCATATTAGCCAAGAACAGTTGAGATAATCTCTCCTAAATTAAGTGCATACATATCTTAGCCAGGTCCTAGACTAAGATCACGTGTACCGAATTGTGTGAGATTTGGACAAAATTTGAAGGAAAAGGAGCAATAAGTGTGTTTTGAAGAAAATTCAAAATGGCGGAAAATATATCCTGACGCAAATGGGCGTGGCCTATATGGGGAGCTGCGTCATGACCCAAGGAATCTAAGGAAAAAAATATTTTTATTCTATGACCTACGGTTCAAGAGTTATAGGCCAAAACGTAAAGTGGACTGTTATAGCGCCACCATAAGGCCAAATGGTTTGATTAATTTTTAAATAATTTCGGACTAAATTATGAACCTCCCCTTCAAATCTGGTATATCTAGCTCTTACGGTTTCTGAGAAAAAAATACTTGAAATCTAGTTTTTTAATTTTCCCATTTTCCATTGAAGTGGATGGGGAAATGTAATTCACTAATAAATTAATATCAATTAAACTATTTAACCAATCTCTTAGCAAAATACAAGCGCACGATTCCAGGTCAAGACGGTCATTTTGACGTATGGCACGACATTGGGGGATAGAAACTGTGGGAGGAGATGCGGTTTGAAGTTTTTCAGTTTCTCTATAACAATAGTTTGGTTGCCCTGTTAGGGCAACCACACTAATAAGGACTGTGGCGCCCCCTATGGATCAAAGTGGAAATGCTTTGGGGGATTTGTTGAGTAAACTACCCTCGACATGTGATTTAAATTTGGGATTGACCGGACGTTTCGTTCGTGATTTGTGGGCTTTTTTGTAAAACGGGCCCCTCCCGCTAACTTTGGAAGCCATTTACGGACGAACGGTAAGGACTATCAAAATGCCGTTTGGGTATCTTTATTGCATGGGTCCATAGATCACGTGTACCGAATTGTGTGAGATTTGGACAAAATTTGAAGGAAAAGGAGCAATAAGTGTGTTTTGAAGAAAATTCAAAATGGCGGAAAATATATCCTGACGCAAATGGGCGTGGCCTATATGGGGAGCTGCGTCATGACCCAAGGAATCTAAGGAAAAAAATATTTTTATTCTATGACCTACGGTTCAAGAGTTATAGGCCAAAACGTAAAGTGGACTGTTATAGCGCCACCATAAGGCCAAATGGTTTGATTAATTTTTAAATAATTTCGGACTAAATTATGAACCTCCCCTTCAAATCTGGTATATCTAGCTCTTACGGTTTCTGAGAAAAAAATACTTGAAATCTAGTTTTTTAATTTTCCCATTTTCCATTGAAGTGGATGGGGAAATGTAATTCACTAATAAATTAATATCAATTAAACTATTTAACCAATCTCTTAGCAAAATACAAGCGCACGATTCCAGGTCAAGACGGTCATTTTGACGTATGGCACGACATTGGGGGATAGAAACTGTGGGAGGAGATGCGGTTTGAAGTTTTTCAGTTTCTCTATAACAATAGTTTGGTTGCCCTGTTAGGGCAACCACACTAATAAGGACTGTGGCGCCCCCTATGGATCAAAGTGGAAATGCTTTGGGGGATTTGTTGAGTAAACTACCCTCGACATGTGATTTAAATTTGGGATTGACCGGACGTTTCGTTCGTGATTTGTGGGCTTTTTTGTAAAACGGGCCCCTCCCGCTAACTTTGGAAGCCATTTACGGACGAACGGTAAGGACTATCAAAATGCCGTTTGGGTATCTTTATTGCATGGGTCCATAGATCACGTGTACCGAATTGTGTGAGATTTGGACAAAATTTGAAGGAAAAGGAGCAATAAGTGTGTTTTGAAGAAAATTCAAAATGGCGGAAAATATATCCTGACGCAAATGGGCGTGGCCTATATGGGGAGCTGCGTCATGACCCAAGGAATCTAAGGAAAAAAATATTTTTATTCTATGACCTACGGTTCAAGAGTTATAGGCCAAAACGTAAAGTGGACTGTTATAGCGCCACCATAAGGCCAAATGGTTTGATTAATTTTTAAATAATTTCGGACTAAATTATGAACCTCCCCTTCAAATCTGGTATATCTAGCTCTTACGGTTTCTGAGAAAAAAATACTTGAAATCTAGTTTTTTAATTTTCCCATTTTCCATTGAAGTGGATGGGGAAATGTAATTCACTAATAAATTAATATCAATTAAACTATTTAACCAATCTCTTAGCAAAATACAAGCGCACGATTCCAGGTCAAGACGGTCATTTTGACGTATGGCACGACATTGGGGGATAGAAACTGTGGGAGGAGATGCGGTTTGAAGTTTTTCAGTTTCTCTATAACAATAGTTTGGTTGCCCTGTTAGGGCAACCACACTAATAAGGACTGTGGCGCCCCCTATGGATCAAAGTGGAAATGCTTTGGGGGATTTGTTGAGTAAACTACCCTCGACATGTGATTTAAATTTGGGATTGACCGGACGTTTCGTTCGTGATTTGTGGGCTTTTTTGTAAAACGGGCCCCTCCCGCTAACTTTGGAAGCCATTTACGGACGAACGGTAAGGACTATCAAAATGCCGTTTGGGTATCTTTATTGCATGGGTCCATAGATCACGTGTACCGAATTGTGTGAGATTTGGACAAAATTTGAAGGAAAAGGAGCAATAAGTGTGTTTTGAAGAAAATTCAAAATGGCGGAAAATATATCCTGACGCAAATGGGCGTGGCCTATATGGGGAGCTGCGTCATGACCCAAGGAATCTAAGGAAAAAAATATTTTTATTCTATGACCTACGGTTCAAGAGTTATAGGCCAAAACGTAAAGTGGACTGTTATAGCGCCACCATAAGGCCAAATGGTTTGATTAATTTTTAAATAATTTCGGACTAAATTATGAACCTCCCCTTCAAATCTGGTATATCTAGCTCTTACGGTTTCTGAGAAAAAAATACTTGAAATCTAGTTTTTTAATTTTCCCATTTTCCATTGAAGTGGATGGGGAAATGTAATTCACTAATAAATTAATATCAATTAAACTATTTAACCAATCTCTTAGCAAAATACAAGCGCACGATTCCAGGTCAAGACGGTCATTTTGACGTATGGCACGACATTGGGGGATAGAAACTGTGGGAGGAGATGCGGTTTGAAGTTTTTCAGTTTCTCTATAACAATAGTTTGGTTGCCCTGTTAGGGCAACCACACTAATAAGGACTGTGGCGCCCCCTATGGATCAAAGTGGAAATGCTTTGGGGGATTTGTTGAGTAAACTACCCTCGACATGTGATTTAAATTTGGGATTGACCGGACGTTTCGTTCGTGATTTGTGGGCTTTTTTGTAAAACGGGCCCCTCCCGCTAACTTTGGAAGCCATTTACGGACGAACGGTAAGGACTATCAAAATGCCGTTTGGGTATCTTTATTGCATGGGTCCATAGATCACGTGTACCGAATTGTGTGAGATTTGGACAAAATTTGAAGGAAAAGGAGCAATAAGTGTGTTTTGAAGAAAATTCAAAATGGCGGAAAATATATCCTGACGCAAATGGGCGTGGCCTATATGGGGAGCTGCGTCATGACCCAAGGAATCTAAGGAAAAAAATATTTTTATTCTATGACCTACGGTTCAAGAGTTATAGGCCAAAACGTAAAGTGGACTGTTATAGCGCCACCATAAGGCCAAATGGTTTGATTAATTTTTAAATAATTTCGGACTAAATTATGAACCTCCCCTTCAAATCTGGTATATCTAGCTCTTACGGTTTCTGAGAAAAAAATACTTGAAATCTAGTTTTTTAATTTTCCCATTTTCCATTGAAGTGGATGGGGAAATGTAATTCACTAATAAATTAATATCAATTAAACTATTTAACCAATCTCTTAGCAAAATACAAGCGCACGATTCCAGGTCAAGACGGTCATTTTGACGTATGGCACGACATTGGGGGATAGAAACTGTGGGAGGAGATGCGGTTTGAAGTTTTTCAGTTTCTCTATAACAATAGTTTGGTTGCCCTGTTAGGGCAACCACACTAATAAGGACTGTGGCGCCCCCTATGGATCAAAGTGGAAATGCTTTGGGGGATTTGTTGAGTAAACTACCCTCGACATGTGATTTAAATTTGGGATTGACCGGACGTTTCGTTCGTGATTTGTGGGCTTTTTTGTAAAACGGGCCCCTCCCGCTAACTTTGGAAGCCATTTACGGACGAACGGTAAGGACTATCAAAATGCCGTTTGGGTATCTTTATTGCATGGGTCCATAGATCACGTGTACCGAATTGTGTGAGATTTGGACAAAATTTGAAGGAAAAGGAGCAATAAGTGTGTTTTGAAGAAAATTCAAAATGGCGGAAAATATATCCTGACGCAAATGGGCGTGGCCTATATGGGGAGCTGCGTCATGACCCAAGGAATCTAAGGAAAAAAATATTTTTATTCTATGACCTACGGTTCAAGAGTTATAGGCCAAAACGTAAAGTGGACTGTTATAGCGCCACCATAAGGCCAAATGGTTTGATTAATTTTTAAATAATTTCGGACTAAATTATGAACCTCCCCTTCAAATCTGGTATATCTAGCTCTTACGGTTTCTGAGAAAAAAATACTTGAAATCTAGTTTTTTAATTTTCCCATTTTCCATTGAAGTGGATGGGGAAATGTAATTCACTAATAAATTAATATCAATTAAACTATTTAACCAATCTCTTAGCAAAATACAAGCGCACGATTCCAGGTCAAGACGGTCATTTTGACGTATGGCACGACATTGGGGGATAGAAACTGTGGGAGGAGATGCGGTTTGAAGTTTTTCAGTTTCTCTATAACAATAGTTTGGTTGCCCTGTTAGGGCAACCACACTAATAAGGACTGTGGCGCCCCCTATGGATCAAAGTGGAAATGCTTTGGGGGATTTGTTGAGTAAACTACCCTCGACATGTGATTTAAATTTGGGATTGACCGGACGTTTCGTTCGTGATTTGTGGGCTTTTTTGTAAAACGGGCCCCTCCCGCTAACTTTGGAAGCCATTTACGGACGAACGGTAAGGACTATCAAAATGCCGTTTGGGTATCTTTATTGCATGGGTCCATAGATCACGTGTACCGAATTGTGTGAGATTTGGACAAAATTTGAAGGAAAAGGAGCAATAAGTGTGTTTTGAAGAAAATTCAAAATGGCGGAAAATATATCCTGACGCAAATGGGCGTGGCCTATATGGGGAGCTGCGTCATGACCCAAGGAATCTAAGGAAAAAAATATTTTTATTCTATGACCTACGGTTCAAGAGTTATAGGCCAAAACGTAAAGTGGACTGTTATAGCGCCACCATAAGGCCAAATGGTTTGATTAATTTTTAAATAATTTCGGACTAAATTATGAACCTCCCCTTCAAATCTGGTATATCTAGCTCTTACGGTTTCTGAGAAAAAAATACTTGAAATCTAGTTTTTTAATTTTCCCATTTTCCATTGAAGTGGATGGGGAAATGTAATTCACTAATAAATTAATATCAATTAAACTATTTAACCAATCTCTTAGCAAAATACAAGCGCACGATTCCAGGTCAAGACGGTCATTTTGACGTATGGCACGACATTGGGGGATAGAAACTGTGGGAGGAGATGCGGTTTGAAGTTTTTCAGTTTCTCTATAACAATAGTTTGGTTGCCCTGTTAGGGCAACCACACTAATAAGGACTGTGGCGCCCCCTATGGATCAAAGTGGAAATGCTTTGGGGGATTTGTTGAGTAAACTACCCTCGACATGTGATTTAAATTTGGGATTGACCGGACGTTTCGTTCGTGATTTGTGGGCTTTTTTGTAAAACGGGCCCCTCCCGCTAACTTTGGAAGCCATTTACGGACGAACGGTAAGGACTATCAAAATGCCGTTTGGGTATCTTTATTGCATGGGTCCATAGATCACGTGTACCGAATTGTGTGAGATTTGGACAAAATTTGAAGGAAAAGGAGCAATAAGTGTGTTTTGAAGAAAATTCAAAATGGCGGAAAATATATCCTGACGCAAATGGGCGTGGCCTATATGGGGAGCTGCGTCATGACCCAAGGAATCTAAGGAAAAAAATATTTTTATTCTATGACCTACGGTTCAAGAGTTATAGGCCAAAACGTAAAGTGGACTGTTATAGCGCCACCATAAGGCCAAATGGTTTGATTAATTTTTAAATAATTTCGGACTAAATTATGAACCTCCCCTTCAAATCTGGTATATCTAGCTCTTACGGTTTCTGAGAAAAAAATACTTGAAATCTAGTTTTTTAATTTTCCCATTTTCCATTGAAGTGGATGGGGAAATGTAATTCACTAATAAATTAATATCAATTAAACTATTTAACCAATCTCTTAGCAAAATACAAGCGCACGATTCCAGGTCAAGACGGTCATTTTGACGTATGGCACGACATTGGGGGATAGAAACTGTGGGAGGAGATGCGGTTTGAAGTTTTTCAGTTTCTCTATAACAATAGTTTGGTTGCCCTGTTAGGGCAACCACACTAATAAGGACTGTGGCGCCCCCTATGGATCAAAGTGGAAATGCTTTGGGGGATTTGTTGAGTAAACTACCCTCGACATGTGATTTAAATTTGGGATTGACCGGACGTTTCGTTCGTGATTTGTGGGCTTTTTTGTAAAACGGGCCCCTCCCGCTAACTTTGGAAGCCATTTACGGACGAACGGTAAGGACTATCAAAATGCCGTTTGGGTATCTTTATTGCATGGGTCCATAGATCACGTGTACCGAATTGTGTGAGATTTGGACAAAATTTGAAGGAAAAGGAGCAATAAGTGTGTTTTGAAGAAAATTCAAAATGGCGGAAAATATATCCTGACGCAAATGGGCGTGGCCTATATGGGGAGCTGCGTCATGACCCAAGGAATCTAAGGAAAAAAATATTTTTATTCTATGACCTACGGTTCAAGAGTTATAGGCCAAAACGTAAAGTGGACTGTTATAGCGCCACCATAAGGCCAAATGGTTTGATTAATTTTTAAATAATTTCGGACTAAATTATGAACCTCCCCTTCAAATCTGGTATATCTAGCTCTTACGGTTTCTGAGAAAAAAATACTTGAAATCTAGTTTTTTAATTTTCCCATTTTCCATTGAAGTGGATGGGGAAATGTAATTCACTAATAAATTAATATCAATTAAACTATTTAACCAATCTCTTAGCAAAATACAAGCGCACGATTCCAGGTCAAGACGGTCATTTTGACGTATGGCACGACATTGGGGGATAGAAACTGTGGGAGGAGATGCGGTTTGAAGTTTTTCAGTTTCTCTATAACAATAGTTTGGTTGCCCTGTTAGGGCAACCACACTAATAAGGACTGTGGCGCCCCCTATGGATCAAAGTGGAAATGCTTTGGGGGATTTGTTGAGTAAACTACCCTCGACATGTGATTTAAATTTGGGATTGACCGGACGTTTCGTTCGTGATTTGTGGGCTTTTTTGTAAAACGGGCCCCTCCCGCTAACTTTGGAAGCCATTTACGGACGAACGGTAAGGACTATCAAAATGCCGTTTGGGTATCTTTATTGCATGGGTCCATAGATCACGTGTACCGAATTGTGTGAGATTTGGACAAAATTTGAAGGAAAAGGAGCAATAAGTGTGTTTTGAAGAAAATTCAAAATGGCGGAAAATATATCCTGACGCAAATGGGCGTGGCCTATATGGGGAGCTGCGTCATGACCCAAGGAATCTAAGGAAAAAAATATTTTTATTCTATGACCTACGGTTCAAGAGTTATAGGCCAAAACGTAAAGTGGACTGTTATAGCGCCACCATAAGGCCAAATGGTTTGATTAATTTTTAAATAATTTCGGACTAAATTATGAACCTCCCCTTCAAATCTGGTATATCTAGCTCTTACGGTTTCTGAGAAAAAAATACTTGAAATCTAGTTTTTTAATTTTCCCATTTTCCATTGAAGTGGATGGGGAAATGTAATTCACTAATAAATTAATATCAATTAAACTATTTAACCAATCTCTTAGCAAAATACAAGCGCACGATTCCAGGTCAAGACGGTCATTTTGACGTATGGCACGACATTGGGGGATAGAAACTGTGGGAGGAGATGCGGTTTGAAGTTTTTCAGTTTCTCTATAACAATAGTTTGGTTGCCCTGTTAGGGCAACCACACTAATAAGGACTGTGGCGCCCCCTATGGATCAAAGTGGAAATGCTTTGGGGGATTTGTTGAGTAAACTACCCTCGACATGTGATTTAAATTTGGGATTGACCGGACGTTTCGTTCGTGATTTGTGGGCTTTTTTGTAAAACGGGCCCCTCCCGCTAACTTTGGAAGCCATTTACGGACGAACGGTAAGGACTATCAAAATGCCGTTTGGGTATCTTTATTGCATGGGTCCATAGATCACGTGTACCGAATTGTGTGAGATTTGGACAAAATTTGAAGGAAAAGGAGCAATAAGTGTGTTTTGAAGAAAATTCAAAATGGCGGAAAATATATCCTGACGCAAATGGGCGTGGCCTATATGGGGAGCTGCGTCATGACCCAAGGAATCTAAGGAAAAAAATATTTTTATTCTATGACCTACGGTTCAAGAGTTATAGGCCAAAACGTAAAGTGGACTGTTATAGCGCCACCATAAGGCCAAATGGTTTGATTAATTTTTAAATAATTTCGGACTAAATTATGAACCTCCCCTTCAAATCTGGTATATCTAGCTCTTACGGTTTCTGAGAAAAAAATACTTGAAATCTAGTTTTTTAATTTTCCCATTTTCCATTGAAGTGGATGGGGAAATGTAATTCACTAATAAATTAATATCAATTAAACTATTTAACCAATCTCTTAGCAAAATACAAGCGCACGATTCCAGGTCAAGACGGTCATTTTGACGTATGGCACGACATTGGGGGATAGAAACTGTGGGAGGAGATGCGGTTTGAAGTTTTTCAGTTTCTCTATAACAATAGTTTGGTTGCCCTGTTAGGGCAACCACACTAATAAGGACTGTGGCGCCCCCTATGGATCAAAGTGGAAATGCTTTGGGGGATTTGTTGAGTAAACTACCCTCGACATGTGATTTAAATTTGGGATTGACCGGACGTTTCGTTCGTGATTTGTGGGCTTTTTTGTAAAACGGGCCCCTCCCGCTAACTTTGGAAGCCATTTACGGACGAACGGTAAGGACTATCAAAATGCCGTTTGGGTATCTTTATTGCATGGGTCCATAGATCACGTGTACCGAATTGTGTGAGATTTGGACAAAATTTGAAGGAAAAGGAGCAATAAGTGTGTTTTGAAGAAAATTCAAAATGGCGGAAAATATATCCTGACGCAAATGGGCGTGGCCTATATGGGGAGCTGCGTCATGACCCAAGGAATCTAAGGAAAAAAATATTTTTATTCTATGACCTACGGTTCAAGAGTTATAGGCCAAAACGTAAAGTGGACTGTTATAGCGCCACCATAAGGCCAAATGGTTTGATTAATTTTTAAATAATTTCGGACTAAATTATGAACCTCCCCTTCAAATCTGGTATATCTAGCTCTTACGGTTTCTGAGAAAAAAATACTTGAAATCTAGTTTTTTAATTTTCCCATTTTCCATTGAAGTGGATGGGGAAATGTAATTCACTAATAAATTAATATCAATTAAACTATTTAACCAATCTCTTAGCAAAATACAAGCGCACGATTCCAGGTCAAGACGGTCATTTTGACGTATGGCACGACATTGGGGGATAGAAACTGTGGGAGGAGATGCGGTTTGAAGTTTTTCAGTTTCTCTATAACAATAGTTTGGTTGCCCTGTTAGGGCAACCACACTAATAAGGACTGTGGCGCCCCCTATGGATCAAAGTGGAAATGCTTTGGGGGATTTGTTGAGTAAACTACCCTCGACATGTGATTTAAATTTGGGATTGACCGGACGTTTCGTTCGTGATTTGTGGGCTTTTTTGTAAAACGGGCCCCTCCCGCTAACTTTGGAAGCCATTTACGGACGAACGGTAAGGACTATCAAAATGCCGTTTGGGTATCTTTATTGCATGGGTCCATAGATCACGTGTACCGAATTGTGTGAGATTTGGACAAAATTTGAAGGAAAAGGAGCAATAAGTGTGTTTTGAAGAAAATTCAAAATGGCGGAAAATATATCCTGACGCAAATGGGCGTGGCCTATATGGGGAGCTGCGTCATGACCCAAGGAATCTAAGGAAAAAAATATTTTTATTCTATGACCTACGGTTCAAGAGTTATAGGCCAAAACGTAAAGTGGACTGTTATAGCGCCACCATAAGGCCAAATGGTTTGATTAATTTTTAAATAATTTCGGACTAAATTATGAACCTCCCCTTCAAATCTGGTATATCTAGCTCTTACGGTTTCTGAGAAAAAAATACTTGAAATCTAGTTTTTTAATTTTCCCATTTTCCATTGAAGTGGATGGGGAAATGTAATTCACTAATAAATTAATATCAATTAAACTATTTAACCAATCTCTTAGCAAAATACAAGCGCACGATTCCAGGTCAAGACGGTCATTTTGACGTATGGCACGACATTGGGGGATAGAAACTGTGGGAGGAGATGCGGTTTGAAGTTTTTCAGTTTCTCTATAACAATAGTTTGGTTGCCCTGTTAGGGCAACCACACTAATAAGGACTGTGGCGCCCCCTATGGATCAAAGTGGAAATGCTTTGGGGGATTTGTTGAGTAAACTACCCTCGACATGTGATTTAAATTTGGGATTGACCGGACGTTTCGTTCGTGATTTGTGGGCTTTTTTGTAAAACGGGCCCCTCCCGCTAACTTTGGAAGCCATTTACGGACGAACGGTAAGGACTATCAAAATGCCGTTTGGGTATCTTTATTGCATGGGTCCATAGATCACGTGTACCGAATTGTGTGAGATTTGGACAAAATTTGAAGGAAAAGGAGCAATAAGTGTGTTTTGAAGAAAATTCAAAATGGCGGAAAATATATCCTGACGCAAATGGGCGTGGCCTATATGGGGAGCTGCGTCATGACCCAAGGAATCTAAGGAAAAAAATATTTTTATTCTATGACCTACGGTTCAAGAGTTATAGGCCAAAACGTAAAGTGGACTGTTATAGCGCCACCATAAGGCCAAATGGTTTGATTAATTTTTAAATAATTTCGGACTAAATTATGAACCTCCCCTTCAAATCTGGTATATCTAGCTCTTACGGTTTCTGAGAAAAAAATACTTGAAATCTAGTTTTTTAATTTTCCCATTTTCCATTGAAGTGGATGGGGAAATGTAATTCACTAATAAATTAATATCAATTAAACTATTTAACCAATCTCTTAGCAAAATACAAGCGCACGATTCCAGGTCAAGACGGTCATTTTGACGTATGGCACGACATTGGGGGATAGAAACTGTGGGAGGAGATGCGGTTTGAAGTTTTTCAGTTTCTCTATAACAATAGTTTGGTTGCCCTGTTAGGGCAACCACACTAATAAGGACTGTGGCGCCCCCTATGGATCAAAGTGGAAATGCTTTGGGGGATTTGTTGAGTAAACTACCCTCGACATGTGATTTAAATTTGGGATTGACCGGACGTTTCGTTCGTGATTTGTGGGCTTTTTTGTAAAACGGGCCCCTCCCGCTAACTTTGGAAGCCATTTACGGACGAACGGTAAGGACTATCAAAATGCCATTTGGGTATCTTTATTGCATGGGTCCATAGATCACGTGTACCGAATTGTGTGAGATTTGGACAAAATTTGAAGGAAAAGGAGCAATAAGTGTGTTTTGAAGAAAATTCAAAATGGCGGAAAATATATCCTGACGCAAATGGGCGTGGCCTATATGGGGAGCTGCGTCATGACCCAAGGAATCTAAGGAAAAAAATATTTTTATTCTATGACCTACGGTTCAAGAGTTATAGGCCAAAACGTAAAGTGGACTGTTATAGCGCCACCATAAGGCCAAATGGTTTGATTAATTTTTAAATAATTTCGGACTAAATTATGAACCTCCCCTTCAAATCTGGTATATCTAGCTCTTACGGTTTCTGAGAAAAAAATACTTGAAATCTAGTTTTTTAATTTTCCCATTTTCCATTGAAGTGGATGGGGAAATGTAATTCACTAATAAATTAATATCAATTAAACTATTTAACCAATCTCTTAGCAAAATACAAGCGCACGATTCCAGGTCAAGACGGTCATTTTGACGTATGGCACGACATTGGGGGATAGAAACTGTGGGAGGAGATGCGGTTTGAAGTTTTTCAGTTTCTCTATAACAATAGTTTGGTTGCCCTGTTAGGGCAACCACACTAATAAGGACTGTGGCGCCCCCTATGGATCAAAGTGGAAATGCTTTGGGGGATTTGTTGAGTAAACTACCCTCGACATGTGATTTAAATTTGGGATTGACCGGACGTTTCGTTCGTGATTTGTGGGCTTTTTTGTAAAACGGGCCCCTCCCGCTAACTTTGGAAGCCATTTACGGACGAACGGTAAGGACTATCAAAATGCCGTTTGGGTATCTTTATTGCATGGGTCCATAGATCACGTGTACCGAATTGTGTGAGATTTGGACAAAATTTGAAGGAAAAGGAGCAATAAGTGTGTTTTGAAGAAAATTCAAAATGGCGGAAAATATATCCTGACGCAAATGGGCGTGGCCTATATGGGGAGCTGCGTCATGACCCAAGGAATCTAAGGAAAAAAATATTTTTATTCTATGACCTACGGTTCAAGAGTTATAGGCCAAAACGTAAAGTGGACTGTTATAGCGCCACCATAAGGCCAAATGGTTTGATTAATTTTTAAATAATTTCGGACTAAATTATGAACCTCCCCTTCAAATCTGGTATATCTAGCTCTTACGGTTTCTGAGAAAAAAATACTTGAAATCTAGTTTTTTAATTTTCCCATTTTCCATTGAAGTGGATGGGGAAATGTAATTCACTAATAAATTAATATCAATTAAACTATTTAACCAATCTCTTAGCAAAATACAAGCGCACGATTCCAGGTCAAGACGGTCATTTTGACGTATGGCACGACATTGGGGGATAGAAACTGTGGGAGGAGATGCGGTTTGAAGTTTTTCAGTTTCTCTATAACAATAGTTTGGTTGCCCTGTTAGGGCAACCACACTAATAAGGACTGTGGCGCCCCCTATGGATCAAAGTGGAAATGCTTTGGGGGATTTGTTGAGTAAACTACCCTCGACATGTGATTTAAATTTGGGATTGACCGGACGTTTCGTTCGTGATTTGTGGGCTTTTTTGTAAAACGGGCCCCTCCCGCTAACTTTGGAAGCCATTTACGGACGAACGGTAAGGACTATCAAAATGCCGTTTGGGTATCTTTATTGCATGGGTCCATAGATCACGTGTACCGAATTGTGTGAGATTTGGACAAAATTTGAAGGAAAAGGAGCAATAAGTGTGTTTTGAAGAAAATTCAAAATGGCGGAAAATATATCCTGACGCAAATGGGCGTGGCCTATATGGGGAGCTGCGTCATGACCCAAGGAATCTAAGGAAAAAAATATTTTTATTCTATGACCTACGGTTCAAGAGTTATAGGCCAAAACGTAAAGTGGACTGTTATAGCGCCACCATAAGGCCAAATGGTTTGATTAATTTTTAAATAATTTCGGACTAAATTATGAACCTCCCCTTCAAATCTGGTATATCTAGCTCTTACGGTTTCTGAGAAAAAAATACTTGAAATCTAGTTTTTTAATTTTCCCATTTTCCATTGAAGTGGATGGGGAAATGTAATTCACTAATAAATTAATATCAATTAAACTATTTAACCAATCTCTTAGCAAAATACAAGCGCACGATTCCAGGTCAAGACGGTCATTTTGACGTATGGCACGACATTGGGGGATAGAAACTGTGGGAGGAGATGCGGTTTGAAGTTTTTCAGTTTCTCTATAACAATAGTTTGGTTGCCCTGTTAGGGCAACCACACTAATAAGGACTGTGGCGCCCCCTATGGATCAAAGTGGAAATGCTTTGGGGGATTTGTTGAGTAAACTACCCTCGACATGTGATTTAAATTTGGGATTGACCGGACGTTTCGTTCGTGATTTGTGGGCTTTTTTGTAAAACGGGCCCCTCCCGCTAACTTTGGAAGCCATTTACGGACGAACGGTAAGGACTATCAAAATGCCGTTTGGGTATCTTTATTGCATGGGTCCATAGATCACGTGTACCGAATTGTGTGAGATTTGGACAAAATTTGAAGGAAAAGGAGCAATAAGTGTGTTTTGAAGAAAATTCAAAATGGCGGAAAATATATCCTGACGCAAATGGGCGTGGCCTATATGGGGAGCTGCGTCATGACCCAAGGAATCTAAGGAAAAAAATATTTTTATTCTATGACCTACGGTTCAAGAGTTATAGGCCAAAACGTAAAGTGGACTGTTATAGCGCCACCATAAGGCCAAATGGTTTGATTAATTTTTAAATAATTTCGGACTAAATTATGAACCTCCCCTTCAAATCTGGTATATCTAGCTCTTACGGTTTCTGAGAAAAAAATACTTGAAATCTAGTTTTTTAATTTTCCCATTTTCCATTGAAGTGGATGGGGAAATGTAATTCACTAATAAATTAATATCAATTAAACTATTTAACCAATCTCTTAGCAAAATACAAGCGCACGATTCCAGGTCAAGACGGTCATTTTGACGTATGGCACGACATTGGGGGATAGAAACTGTGGGAGGAGATGCGGTTTGAAGTTTTTCAGTTTCTCTATAACAATAGTTTGGTTGCCCTGTTAGGGCAACCACACTAATAAGGACTGTGGCGCCCCCTATGGATCAAAGTGGAAATGCTTTGGGGGATTTGTTGAGTAAACTACCCTCGACATGTGATTTAAATTTGGGATTGACCGGACGTTTCGTTCGTGATTTGTGGGCTTTTTTGTAAAACGGGCCCCTCCCGCTAACTTTGGAAGCCATTTACGGACGAACGGTAAGGACTATCAAAATGCCGTTTGGGTATCTTTATTGCATGGGTCCATAGATCACGTGTACCGAATTGTGTGAGATTTGGACAAAATTTGAAGGAAAAGGAGCAATAAGTGTGTTTTGAAGAAAATTCAAAATGGCGGAAAATATATCCTGACGCAAATGGGCGTGGCCTATATGGGGAGCTGCGTCATGACCCAAGGAATCTAAGGAAAAAAATATTTTTATTCTATGACCTACGGTTCAAGAGTTATAGGCCAAAACGTAAAGTGGACTGTTATAGCGCCACCATAAGGCCAAATGGTTTGATTAATTTTTAAATAATTTCGGACTAAATTATGAACCTCCCCTTCAAATCTGGTATATCTAGCTCTTACGGTTTCTGAGAAAAAAATACTTGAAATCTAGTTTTTTAATTTTCCCATTTTCCATTGAAGTGGATGGGGAAATGTAATTCACTAATAAATTAATATCAATTAAACTATTTAACCAATCTCTTAGCAAAATACAAGCGCACGATTCCAGGTCAAGACGGTCATTTTGACGTATGGCACGACATTGGGGGATAGAAACTGTGGGAGGAGATGCGGTTTGAAGTTTTTCAGTTTCTCTATAACAATAGTTTGGTTGCCCTGTTAGGGCAACCACACTAATAAGGACTGTGGCGCCCCCTATGGATCAAAGTGGAAATGCTTTGGGGGATTTGTTGAGTAAACTACCCTCGACATGTGATTTAAATTTGGGATTGACCGGACGTTTCGTTCGTGATTTGTGGGCTTTTTTGTAAAACGGGCCCCTCCCGCTAACTTTGGAAGCCATTTACGGACGAACGGTAAGGACTATCAAAATGCCGTTTGGGTATCTTTATTGCATGGGTCCATAGATCACGTGTACCGAATTGTGTGAGATTTGGACAAAATTTGAAGGAAAAGGAGCAATAAGTGTGTTTTGAAGAAAATTCAAAATGGCGGAAAATATATCCTGACGCAAATGGGCGTGGCCTATATGGGGAGCTGCGTCATGACCCAAGGAATCTAAGGAAAAAAATATTTTTATTCTATGACCTACGGTTCAAGAGTTATAGGCCAAAACGTAAAGTGGACTGTTATAGCGCCACCATAAGGCCAAATGGTTTGATTAATTTTTAAATAATTTCGGACTAAATTATGAACCTCCCCTTCAAATCTGGTATATCTAGCTCTTACGGTTTCTGAGAAAAAAATACTTGAAATCTAGTTTTTTAATTTTCCCATTTTCCATTGAAGTGGATGGGGAAATGTAATTCACTAATAAATTAATATCAATTAAACTATTTAACCAATCTCTTAGCAAAATACAAGCGCACGATTCCAGGTCAAGACGGTCATTTTGACGTATGGCACGACATTGGGGGATAGAAACTGTGGGAGGAGATGCGGTTTGAAGTTTTTCAGTTTCTCTATAACAATAGTTTGGTTGCCCTGTTAGGGCAACCACACTAATAAGGACTGTGGCGCCCCCTATGGATCAAAGTGGAAATGCTTTGGGGGATTTGTTGAGTAAACTACCCTCGACATGTGATTTAAATTTGGGATTGACCGGACGTTTCGTTCGTGATTTGTGGGCTTTTTTGTAAAACGGGCCCCTCCCGCTAACTTTGGAAGCCATTTACGGACGAACGGTAAGGACTATCAAAATGCCGTTTGGGTATCTTTATTGCATGGGTCCATAGATCACGTGTACCGAATTGTGTGAGATTTGGACAAAATTTGAAGGAAAAGGAGCAATAAGTGTGTTTTGAAGAAAATTCAAAATGGCGGAAAATATATCCTGACGCAAATGGGCGTGGCCTATATGGGGAGCTGCGTCATGACCCAAGGAATCTAAGGAAAAAAATATTTTTATTCTATGACCTACGGTTCAAGAGTTATAGGCCAAAACGTAAAGTGGACTGTTATAGCGCCACCATAAGGCCAAATGGTTTGATTAATTTTTAAATAATTTCGGACTAAATTATGAACCTCCCCTTCAAATCTGGTATATCTAGCTCTTACGGTTTCTGAGAAAAAAATACTTGAAATCTAGTTTTTTAATTTTCCCATTTTCCATTGAAGTGGATGGGGAAATGTAATTCACTAATAAATTAATATCAATTAAACTATTTAACCAATCTCTTAGCAAAATACAAGCGCACGATTCCAGGTCAAGACGGTCATTTTGACGTATGGCACGACATTGGGGGATAGAAACTGTGGGAGGAGATGCGGTTTGAAGTTTTTCAGTTTCTCTATAACAATAGTTTGGTTGCCCTGTTAGGGCAACCACACTAATAAGGACTGTGGCGCCCCCTATGGATCAAAGTGGAAATGCTTTGGGGGATTTGTTGAGTAAACTACCCTCGACATGTGATTTAAATTTGGGATTGACCGGACGTTTCGTTCGTGATTTGTGGGCTTTTTTGTAAAACGGGCCCCTCCCGCTAACTTTGGAAGCCATTTACGGACGAACGGTAAGGACTATCAAAATGCCGTTTGGGTATCTTTATTGCATGGGTCCATAGATCACGTGTACCGAATTGTGTGAGATTTGGACAAAATTTGAAGGAAAAGGAGCAATAAGTGTGTTTTGAAGAAAATTCAAAATGGCGGAAAATATATCCTGACGCAAATGGGCGTGGCCTATATGGGGAGCTGCGTCATGACCCAAGGAATCTAAGGAAAAAAATATTTTTATTCTATGACCTACGGTTCAAGAGTTATAGGCCAAAACGTAAAGTGGACTGTTATAGCGCCACCATAAGGCCAAATGGTTTGATTAATTTTTAAATAATTTCGGACTAAATTATGAACCTCCCCTTCAAATCTGGTATATCTAGCTCTTACGGTTTCTGAGAAAAAAATACTTGAAATCTAGTTTTTTAATTTTCCCATTTTCCATTGAAGTGGATGGGGAAATGTAATTCACTAATAAATTAATATCAATTAAACTATTTAACCAATCTCTTAGCAAAATACAAGCGCACGATTCCAGGTCAAGACGGTCATTTTGACGTATGGCACGACATTGGGGGATAGAAACTGTGGGAGGAGATGCGGTTTGAAGTTTTTCAGTTTCTCTATAACAATAGTTTGGTTGCCCTGTTAGGGCAACCACACTAATAAGGACTGTGGCGCCCCCTATGGATCAAAGTGGAAATGCTTTGGGGGATTTGTTGAGTAAACTACCCTCGACATGTGATTTAAATTTGGGATTGACCGGACGTTTCGTTCGTGATTTGTGGGCTTTTTTGTAAAACGGGCCCCTCCCGCTAACTTTGGAAGCCATTTACGGACGAACGGTAAGGACTATCAAAATGCCGTTTGGGTATCTTTATTGCATGGGTCCATAGATCACGTGTACCGAATTGTGTGAGATTTGGACAAAATTTGAAGGAAAAGGAGCAATAAGTGTGTTTTGAAGAAAATTCAAAATGGCGGAAAATATATCCTGACGCAAATGGGCGTGGCCTATATGGGGAGCTGCGTCATGACCCAAGGAATCTAAGGAAAAAAATATTTTTATTCTATGACCTACGGTTCAAGAGTTATAGGCCAAAACGTAAAGTGGACTGTTATAGCGCCACCATAAGGCCAAATGGTTTGATTAATTTTTAAATAATTTCGGACTAAATTATGAACCTCCCCTTCAAATCTGGTATATCTAGCTCTTACGGTTTCTGAGAAAAAAATACTTGAAATCTAGTTTTTTAATTTTCCCATTTTCCATTGAAGTGGATGGGGAAATGTAATTCACTAATAAATTAATATCAATTAAACTATTTAACCAATCTCTTAGCAAAATACAAGCGCACGATTCCAGGTCAAGACGGTCATTTTGACGTATGGCACGACATTGGGGGATAGAAACTGTGGGAGGAGATGCGGTTTGAAGTTTTTCAGTTTCTCTATAACAATAGTTTGGTTGCCCTGTTAGGGCAACCACACTAATAAGGACTGTGGCGCCCCCTATGGATCAAAGTGGAAATGCTTTGGGGGATTTGTTGAGTAAACTACCCTCGACATGTGATTTAAATTTGGGATTGACCGGACGTTTCGTTCGTGATTTGTGGGCTTTTTTGTAAAACGGGCCCCTCCCGCTAACTTTGGAAGCCATTTACGGACGAACGGTAAGGACTATCAAAATGCCGTTTGGGTATCTTTATTGCATGGGTCCATAGATCACGTGTACCGAATTGTGTGAGATTTGGACAAAATTTGAAGGAAAAGGAGCAATAAGTGTGTTTTGAAGAAAATTCAAAATGGCGGAAAATATATCCTGACGCAAATGGGCGTGGCCTATATGGGGAGCTGCGTCATGACCCAAGGAATCTAAGGAAAAAAATATTTTTATTCTATGACCTACGGTTCAAGAGTTATAGGCCAAAACGTAAAGTGGACTGTTATAGCGCCACCATAAGGCCAAATGGTTTGATTAATTTTTAAATAATTTCGGACTAAATTATGAACCTCCCCTTCAAATCTGGTATATCTAGCTCTTACGGTTTCTGAGAAAAAAATACTTGAAATCTAGTTTTTTAATTTTCCCATTTTCCATTGAAGTGGATGGGGAAATGTAATTCACTAATAAATTAATATCAATTAAACTATTTAACCAATCTCTTAGCAAAATACAAGCGCACGATTCCAGGTCAAGACGGTCATTTTGACGTATGGCACGACATTGGGGGATAGAAACTGTGGGAGGAGATGCGGTTTGAAGTTTTTCAGTTTCTCTATAACAATAGTTTGGTTGCCCTGTTAGGGCAACCACACTAATAAGGACTGTGGCGCCCCCTATGGATCAAAGTGGAAATGCTTTGGGGGATTTGTTGAGTAAACTACCCTCGACATGTGATTTAAATTTGGGATTGACCGGACGTTTCGTTCGTGATTTGTGGGCTTTTTTGTAAAACGGGCCCCTCCCGCTAACTTTGGAAGCCATTTACGGACGAACGGTAAGGACTATCAAAATGCCGTTTGGGTATCTTTATTGCATGGGTCCATAGATCACGTGTACCGAATTGTGTGAGATTTGGACAAAATTTGAAGGAAAAGGAGCAATAAGTGTGTTTTGAAGAAAATTCAAAATGGCGGAAAATATATCCTGACGCAAATGGGCGTGGCCTATATGGGGAGCTGCGTCATGACCCAAGGAATCTAAGGAAAAAAATATTTTTATTCTATGACCTACGGTTCAAGAGTTATAGGCCAAAACGTAAAGTGGACTGTTATAGCGCCACCATAAGGCCAAATGGTTTGATTAATTTTTAAATAATTTCGGACTAAATTATGAACCTCCCCTTCAAATCTGGTATATCTAGCTCTTACGGTTTCTGAGAAAAAAATACTTGAAATCTAGTTTTTTAATTTTCCCATTTTCCATTGAAGTGGATGGGGAAATGTAATTCACTAATAAATTAATATCAATTAAACTATTTAACCAATCTCTTAGCAAAATACAAGCGCACGATTCCAGGTCAAGACGGTCATTTTGACGTATGGCACGACATTGGGGGATAGAAACTGTGGGAGGAGATGCGGTTTGAAGTTTTTCAGTTTCTCTATAACAATAGTTTGGTTGCCCTGTTAGGGCAACCACACTAATAAGGACTGTGGCGCCCCCTATGGATCAAAGTGGAAATGCTTTGGGGGATTTGTTGAGTAAACTACCCTCGACATGTGATTTAAATTTGGGATTGACCGGACGTTTCGTTCGTGATTTGTGGGCTTTTTTGTAAAACGGGCCCCTCCCGCTAACTTTGGAAGCCATTTACGGACGAACGGTAAGGACTATCAAAATGCCGTTTGGGTATCTTTATTGCATGGGTCCATAGATCACGTGTACCGAATTGTGTGAGATTTGGACAAAATTTGAAGGAAAAGGAGCAATAAGTGTGTTTTGAAGAAAATTCAAAATGGCGGAAAATATATCCTGACGCAAATGGGCGTGGCCTATATGGGGAGCTGCGTCATGACCCAAGGAATCTAAGGAAAAAAATATTTTTATTCTATGACCTACGGTTCAAGAGTTATAGGCCAAAACGTAAAGTGGACTGTTATAGCGCCACCATAAGGCCAAATGGTTTGATTAATTTTTAAATAATTTCGGACTAAATTATGAACCTCCCCTTCAAATCTGGTATATCTAGCTCTTACGGTTTCTGAGAAAAAAATACTTGAAATCTAGTTTTTTAATTTTCCCATTTTCCATTGAAGTGGATGGGGAAATGTAATTCACTAATAAATTAATATCAATTAAACTATTTAACCAATCTCTTAGCAAAATACAAGCGCACGATTCCAGGTCAAGACGGTCATTTTGACGTATGGCACGACATTGGGGGATAGAAACTGTGGGAGGAGATGCGGTTTGAAGTTTTTCAGTTTCTCTATAACAATAGTTTGGTTGCCCTGTTAGGGCAACCACACTAATAAGGACTGTGGCGCCCCCTATGGATCAAAGTGGAAATGCTTTGGGGGATTTGTTGAGTAAACTACCCTCGACATGTGATTTAAATTTGGGATTGACCGGACGTTTCGTTCGTGATTTGTGGGCTTTTTTGTAAAACGGGCCCCTCCCGCTAACTTTGGAAGCCATTTACGGACGAACGGTAAGGACTATCAAAATGCCGTTTGGGTATCTTTATTGCATGGGTCCATAGATCACGTGTACCGAATTGTGTGAGATTTGGACAAAATTTGAAGGAAAAGGAGCAATAAGTGTGTTTTGAAGAAAATTCAAAATGGCGGAAAATATATCCTGACGCAAATGGGCGTGGCCTATATGGGGAGCTGCGTCATGACCCAAGGAATCTAAGGAAAAAAATATTTTTATTCTATGACCTACGGTTCAAGAGTTATAGGCCAAAACGTAAAGTGGACTGTTATAGCGCCACCATAAGGCCAAATGGTTTGATTAATTTTTAAATAATTTCGGACTAAATTATGAACCTCCCCTTCAAATCTGGTATATCTAGCTCTTACGGTTTCTGAGAAAAAAATACTTGAAATCTAGTTTTTTAATTTTCCCATTTTCCATTGAAGTGGATGGGGAAATGTAATTCACTAATAAATTAATATCAATTAAACTATTTAACCAATCTCTTAGCAAAATACAAGCGCACGATTCCAGGTCAAGACGGTCATTTTGACGTATGGCACGACATTGGGGGATAGAAACTGTGGGAGGAGATGCGGTTTGAAGTTTTTCAGTTTCTCTATAACAATAGTTTGGTTGCCCTGTTAGGGCAACCACACTAATAAGGACTGTGGCGCCCCCTATGGATCAAAGTGGAAATGCTTTGGGGGATTTGTTGAGTAAACTACCCTCGACATGTGATTTAAATTTGGGATTGACCGGACGTTTCGTTCGTGATTTGTGGGCTTTTTTGTAAAACGGGCCCCTCCCGCTAACTTTGGAAGCCATTTACGGACGAACGGTAAGGACTATCAAAATGCCGTTTGGGTATCTTTATTGCATGGGTCCATAGATCACGTGTACCGAATTGTGTGAGATTTGGACAAAATTTGAAGGAAAAGGAGCAATAAGTGTGTTTTGAAGAAAATTCAAAATGGCGGAAAATATATCCTGACGCAAATGGGCGTGGCCTATATGGGGAGCTGCGTCATGACCCAAGGAATCTAAGGAAAAAAATATTTTTATTCTATGACCTACGGTTCAAGAGTTATAGGCCAAAACGTAAAGTGGACTGTTATAGCGCCACCATAAGGCCAAATGGTTTGATTAATTTTTAAATAATTTCGGACTAAATTATGAACCTCCCCTTCAAATCTGGTATATCTAGCTCTTACGGTTTCTGAGAAAAAAATACTTGAAATCTAGTTTTTTAATTTTCCCATTTTCCATTGAAGTGGATGGGGAAATGTAATTCACTAATAAATTAATATCAATTAAACTATTTAACCAATCTCTTAGCAAAATACAAGCGCACGATTCCAGGTCAAGACGGTCATTTTGACGTATGGCACGACATTGGGGGATAGAAACTGTGGGAGGAGATGCGGTTTGAAGTTTTTCAGTTTCTCTATAACAATAGTTTGGTTGCCCTGTTAGGGCAACCACACTAATAAGGACTGTGGCGCCCCCTATGGATCAAAGTGGAAATGCTTTGGGGGATTTGTTGAGTAAACTACCCTCGACATGTGATTTAAATTTGGGATTGACCGGACGTTTCGTTCGTGATTTGTGGGCTTTTTTGTAAAACGGGCCCCTCCCGCTAACTTTGGAAGCCATTTACGGACGAACGGTAAGGACTATCAAAATGCCGTTTGGGTATCTTTATTGCATGGGTCCATAGATCACGTGTACCGAATTGTGTGAGATTTGGACAAAATTTGAAGGAAAAGGAGCAATAAGTGTGTTTTGAAGAAAATTCAAAATGGCGGAAAATATATCCTGACGCAAATGGGCGTGGCCTATATGGGGAGCTGCGTCGTGACCCAAGGAATCTAAGGAAAAAAATATTTTTATTCTATGACCTACGGTTCAAGAGTTATAGGCCAAAACGTAAAGTGGACTGTTATAGCGCCACCATAAGGCCAAATGGTTTGATTAATTTTTAAATAATTTCGGACTAAATTATGAACCTCCCCTTCAAATCTGGTATATCTAGCTCTTACGGTTTCTGAGAAAAAAATACTTGAAATCTAGTTTTTTAATTTTCCCATTTTCCATTGAAGTGGATGGGGAAATGTAATTCACTAATAAATTAATATCAATTAAACTATTTAACCAATCTCTTAGCAAAATACAAGCGCACGATTCCAGGTCAAGACGGTCATTTTGACGTATGGCACGACATTGGGGGATAGAAACTGTGGGAGGAGATGCGGTTTGAAGTTTTTCAGTTTCTCTATAACAATAGTTTGGTTGCCCTGTTAGGGCAACCACACTAATAAGGACTGTGGCGCCCCCTATGGATCAAAGTGGAAATGCTTTGGGGGATTTGTTGAGTAAACTACCCTCGACATGTGATTTAAATTTGGGATTGACCGGACGTTTCGTTCGTGATTTGTGGGCTTTTTTGTAAAACGGGCCCCTCCCGCTAACTTTGGAAGCCATTTACGGACGAACGGTAAGGACTATCAAAATGCCGTTTGGGTATCTTTATTGCATGGGTCCATAGATCACGTGTACCGAATTGTGTGAGATTTGGACAAAATTTGAAGGAAAAGGAGCAATAAGTGTGTTTTGAAGAAAATTCAAAATGGCGGAAAATATATCCTGACGCAAATGGGCGTGGCCTATATGGGGAGCTGCGTCGTGACCCAAGGAATCTAAGGAAAAAAATATTTTTATTCTATGACCTACGGTTCAAGAGTTATAGGCCAAAACGTAAAGTGGACTGTTATAGCGCCACCATAAGGCCAAATGGTTTGATTAATTTTTAAATAATTTCGGACTAAATTATGAACCTCCCCTTCAAATCTGGTATATCTAGCTCTTACGGTTTCTGAGAAAAAAATACTTGAAATCTAGTTTTTTAATTTTCCCATTTTCCATTGAAGTGGATGGGGAAATGTAATTCACTAATAAATTAATATCAATTAAACTATTTAACCAATCTCTTAGCAAAATACAAGCGCACGATTCCAGGTCAAGACGGTCATTTTGACGTATGGCACGACATTGGGGGATAGAAACTGTGGGAGGAGATGCGGTTTGAAGTTTTTCAGTTTCTCTATAACAATAGTTTGGTTGCCCTGTTAGGGCAACCACACTAATAAGGACTGTGGCGCCCCCTATGGATCAAAGTGGAAATGCTTTGGGGGATTTGTTGAGTAAACTACCCTCGACATGTGATTTAAATTTGGGATTGACCGGACGTTTCGTTCGTGATTTGTGGGCTTTTTTGTAAAACGGGCCCCTCCCGCTAACTTTGGAAGCCATTTACGGACGAACGGTAAGGACTATCAAAATGCCGTTTGGGTATCTTTATTGCATGGGTCCATAGATCACGTGTACCGAATTGTGTGAGATTTGGACAAAATTTGAAGGAAAAGGAGCAATAAGTGTGTTTTGAAGAAAATTCAAAATGGCGGAAAATATATCCTGACGCAAATGGGCGTGGCCTATATGGGGAGCTGCGTCGTGACCCAAGGAATCTAAGGAAAAAAATATTTTTATTCTATGACCTACGGTTCAAGAGTTATAGGCCAAAACGTAAAGTGGACTGTTATAGCGCCACCATAAGGCCAAATGGTTTGATTAATTTTTAAATAATTTCGGACTAAATTATGAACCTCCCCTTCAAATCTGGTATATCTAGCTCTTACGGTTTCTGAGAAAAAAATACTTGAAATCTAGTTTTTTAATTTTCCCATTTTCCATTGAAGTGGATGGGGAAATGTAATTCACTAATAAATTAATATCAATTAAACTATTTAACCAATCTCTTAGCAAAATACAAGCGCACGATTCCAGGTCAAGACGGTCATTTTGACGTATGGCACGACATTGGGGGATAGAAACTGTGGGAGGAGATGCGGTTTGAAGTTTTTCAGTTTCTCTATAACAATAGTTTGGTTGCCCTGTTAGGGCAACCACACTAATAAGGACTGTGGCGCCCCCTATGGATCAAAGTGGAAATGCTTTGGGGGATTTGTTGAGTAAACTACCCTCGACATGTGATTTAAATTTGGGATTGACCGGACGTTTCGTTCGTGATTTGTGGGCTTTTTTGTAAAACGGGCCCCTCCCGCTAACTTTGGAAGCCATTTACGGACGAACGGTAAGGACTATCAAAATGCCGTTTGGGTATCTTTATTGCATGGGTCCATAGATCACGTGTACCGAATTGTGTGAGATTTGGACAAAATTTGAAGGAAAAGGAGCAATAAGTGTGTTTTGAAGAAAATTCAAAATGGCGGAAAATATATCCTGACGCAAATGGGCGTGGCCTATATGGGGAGCTGCGTCATGACCCAAGGAATCTAAGGAAAAAAATATTTTTATTCTATGACCTACGGTTCAAGAGTTATAGGCCAAAACGTAAAGTGGACTGTTATAGCGCCACCATAAGGCCAAATGGTTTGATTAATTTTTAAATAATTTCGGACTAAATTATGAACCTCCCCTTCAAATCTGGTATATCTAGCTCTTACGGTTTCTGAGAAAAAAATACTTGAAATCTAGTTTTTTAATTTTCCCATTTTCCATTGAAGTGGATGGGGAAATGTAATTCACTAATAAATTAATATCAATTAAACTATTTAACCAATCTCTTAGCAAAATACAAGCGCACGATTCCAGGTCAAGACGGTCATTTTGACGTATGGCACGACATTGGGGGATAGAAACTGTGGGAGGAGATGCGGTTTGAAGTTTTTCAGTTTCTCTATAACAATAGTTTGGTTGCCCTGTTAGGGCAACCACACTAATAAGGACTGTGGCGCCCCCTATGGATCAAAGTGGAAATGCTTTGGGGGATTTGTTGAGTAAACTACCCTCGACATGTGATTTAAATTTGGGATTGACCGGACGTTTCGTTCGTGATTTGTGGGCTTTTTTGTAAAACGGGCCCCTCCCGCTAACTTTGGAAGCCATTTACGGACGAACGGTAAGGACTATCAAAATGCCGTTTGGGTATCTTTATTGCATGGGTCCATAGATCACGTGTACCGAATTGTGTGAGATTTGGACAAAATTTGAAGGAAAAGGAGCAATAAGTGTGTTTTGAAGAAAATTCAAAATGGCGGAAAATATATCCTGACGCAAATGGGCGTGGCCTATATGGGGAGCTGCGTCATGACCCAAGGAATCTAAGGAAAAAAATATTTTTATTCTATGACCTACGGTTCAAGAGTTATAGGCCAAAACGTAAAGTGGACTGTTATAGCGCCACCATAAGGCCAAATGGTTTGATTAATTTTTAAATAATTTCGGACTAAATTATGAACCTCCCCTTCAAATCTGGTATATCTAGCTCTTACGGTTTCTGAGAAAAAAATACTTGAAATCTAGTTTTTTAATTTTCCCATTTTCCATTGAAGTGGATGGGGAAATGTAATTCACTAATAAATTAATATCAATTAAACTATTTAACCAATCTCTTAGCAAAATACAAGCGCACGATTCCAGGTCAAGACGGTCATTTTGACGTATGGCACGACATTGGGGGATAGAAACTGTGGGAGGAGATGCGGTTTGAAGTTTTTCAGTTTCTCTATAACAATAGTTTGGTTGCCCTGTTAGGGCAACCACACTAATAAGGACTGTGGCGCCCCCTATGGATCAAAGTGGAAATGCTTTGGGGGATTTGTTGAGTAAACTACCCTCGACATGTGATTTAAATTTGGGATTGACCGGACGTTTCGTTCGTGATTTGTGGGCTTTTTTGTAAAACGGGCCCCTCCCGCTAACTTTGGAAGCCATTTACGGACGAACGGTAAGGACTATCAAAATGCCGTTTGGGTATCTTTATTGCATGGGTCCATAGATCACGTGTACCGAATTGTGTGAGATTTGGACAAAATTTGAAGGAAAAGGAGCAATAAGTGTGTTTTGAAGAAAATTCAAAATGGCGGAAAATATATCCTGACGCAAATGGGCGTGGCCTATATGGGGAGCTGCGTCATGACCCAAGGAATCTAAGGAAAAAAATATTTTTATTCTATGACCTACGGTTCAAGAGTTATAGGCCAAAACGTAAAGTGGACTGTTATAGCGCCACCATAAGGCCAAATGGTTTGATTAATTTTTAAATAATTTCGGACTAAATTATGAACCTCCCCTTCAAATCTGGTATATCTAGCTCTTACGGTTTCTGAGAAAAAAATACTTGAAATCTAGTTTTTTAATTTTCCCATTTTCCATTGAAGTGGATGGGGAAATGTAATTCACTAATAAATTAATATCAATTAAACTATTTAACCAATCTCTTAGCAAAATACAAGCGCACGATTCCAGGTCAAGACGGTCATTTTGACGTATGGCACGACATTGGGGGATAGAAACTGTGGGAGGAGATGCGGTTTGAAGTTTTTCAGTTTCTCTATAACAATAGTTTGGTTGCCCTGTTAGGGCAACCACACTAATAAGGACTGTGGCGCCCCCTATGGATCAAAGTGGAAATGCTTTGGGGGATTTGTTGAGTAAACTACCCTCGACATGTGATTTAAATTTGGGATTGACCGGACGTTTCGTTCGTGATTTGTGGGCTTTTTTGTAAAACGGGCCCCTCCCGCTAACTTTGGAAGCCATTTACGGACGAACGGTAAGGACTATCAAAATGCCGTTTGGGTATCTTTATTGCATGGGTCCATAGATCACGTGTACCGAATTGTGTGAGATTTGGACAAAATTTGAAGGAAAAGGAGCAATAAGTGTGTTTTGAAGAAAATTCAAAATGGCGGAAAATATATCCTGACGCAAATGGGCGTGGCCTATATGGGGAGCTGCGTCGTGACCCAAGGAATCTAAGGAAAAAAATATTTTTATTCTATGACCTACGGTTCAAGAGTTATAGGCCAAAACGTAAAGTGGACTGTTATAGCGCCACCATAAGGCCAAATGGTTTGATTAATTTTTAAATAATTTCGGACTAAATTATGAACCTCCCCTTCAAATCTGGTATATCTAGCTCTTACGGTTTCTGAGAAAAAAATACTTGAAATCTAGTTTTTTAATTTTCCCATTTTCCATTGAAGTGGATGGGGAAATGTAATTCACTAATAAATTAATATCAATTAAACTATTTAACCAATCTCTTAGCAAAATACAAGCGCACGATTCCAGGTCAAGACGGTCATTTTGACGTATGGCACGACATTGGGGGATAGAAACTGTGGGAGGAGATGCGGTTTGAAGTTTTTCAGTTTCTCTATAACAATAGTTTGGTTGCCCTGTTAGGGCAACCACACTAATAAGGACTGTGGCGCCCCCTATGGATCAAAGTGGAAATGCTTTGGGGGATTTGTTGAGTAAACTACCCTCGACATGTGATTTAAATTTGGGATTGACCGGACGTTTCGTTCGTGATTTGTGGGCTTTTTTGTAAAACGGGCCCCTCCCGCTAACTTTGGAAGCCATTTACGGACGAACGGTAAGGACTATCAAAATGCCGTTTGGGTATCTTTATTGCATGGGTCCATAGATCACGTGTACCGAATTGTGTGAGATTTGGACAAAATTTGAAGGAAAAGGAGCAATAAGTGTGTTTTGAAGAAAATTCAAAATGGCGGAAAATATATCCTGACGCAAATGGGCGTGGCCTATATGGGGAGCTGCGTCGTGACCCAAGGAATCTAAGGAAAAAAATATTTTTATTCTATGACCTACGGTTCAAGAGTTATAGGCCAAAACGTAAAGTGGACTGTTATAGCGCCACCATAAGGCCAAATGGTTTGATTAATTTTTAAATAATTTCGGACTAAATTATGAACCTCCCCTTCAAATCTGGTATATCTAGCTCTTACGGTTTCTGAGAAAAAAATACTTGAAATCTAGTTTTTTAATTTTCCCATTTTCCATTGAAGTGGATGGGGAAATGTAATTCACTAATAAATTAATATCAATTAAACTATTTAACCAATCTCTTAGCAAAATACAAGCGCACGATTCCAGGTCAAGACGGTCATTTTGACGTATGGCACGACATTGGGGGATAGAAACTGTGGGAGGAGATGCGGTTTGAAGTTTTTCAGTTTCTCTATAACAATAGTTTGGTTGCCCTGTTAGGGCAACCACACTAATAAGGACTGTGGCGCCCCCTATGGATCAAAGTGGAAATGCTTTGGGGGATTTGTTGAGTAAACTACCCTCGACATGTGATTTAAATTTGGGATTGACCGGACGTTTCGTTCGTGATTTGTGGGCTTTTTTGTAAAACGGGCCCCTCCCGCTAACTTTGGAAGCCATTTACGGACGAACGGTAAGGACTATCAAAATGCCGTTTGGGTATCTTTATTGCATGGGTCCATAGATCACGTGTACCGAATTGTGTGAGATTTGGACAAAATTTGAAGGAAAAGGAGCAATAAGTGTGTTTTGAAGAAAATTCAAAATGGCGGAAAATATATCCTGACGCAAATGGGCGTGGCCTATATGGGGAGCTGCGTCATGACCCAAGGAATCTAAGGAAAAAAATATTTTTATTCTATGACCTACGGTTCAAGAGTTATAGGCCAAAACGTAAAGTGGACTGTTATAGCGCCACCATAAGGCCAAATGGTTTGATTAATTTTTAAATAATTTCGGACTAAATTATGAACCTCCCCTTCAAATCTGGTATATCTAGCTCTTACGGTTTCTGAGAAAAAAATACTTGAAATCTAGTTTTTTAATTTTCCCATTTTCCATTGAAGTGGATGGGGAAATGTAATTCACTAATAAATTAATATCAATTAAACTATTTAACCAATCTCTTAGCAAAATACAAGCGCACGATTCCAGGTCAAGACGGTCATTTTGACGTATGGCACGACATTGGGGGATAGAAACTGTGGGAGGAGATGCGGTTTGAAGTTTTTCAGTTTCTCTATAACAATAGTTTGGTTGCCCTGTTAGGGCAACCACACTAATAAGGACTGTGGCGCCCCCTATGGATCAAAGTGGAAATGCTTTGGGGGATTTGTTGAGTAAACTACCCTCGACATGTGATTTAAATTTGGGATTGACCGGACGTTTCGTTCGTGATTTGTGGGCTTTTTTGTAAAACGGGCCCCTCCCGCTAACTTTGGAAGCCATTTACGGACGAACGGTAAGGACTATCAAAATGCCGTTTGGGTATCTTTATTGCATGGGTCCATAGATCACGTGTACCGAATTGTGTGAGATTTGGACAAAATTTGAAGGAAAAGGAGCAATAAGTGTGTTTTGAAGAAAATTCAAAATGGCGGAAAATATATCCTGACGCAAATGGGCGTGGCCTATATGGGGAGCTGCGTCGTGACCCAAGGAATCTAAGGAAAAAAATATTTTTATTCTATGACCTACGGTTCAAGAGTTATAGGCCAAAACGTAAAGTGGACTGTTATAGCGCCACCATAAGGCCAAATGGTTTGATTAATTTTTAAATAATTTCGGACTAAATTATGAACCTCCCCTTCAAATCTGGTATATCTAGCTCTTACGGTTTCTGAGAAAAAAATACTTGAAATCTAGTTTTTTAATTTTCCCATTTTCCATTGAAGTGGATGGGGAAATGTAATTCACTAATAAATTAATATCAATTAAACTATTTAACCAATCTCTTAGCAAAATACAAGCGCACGATTCCAGGTCAAGACGGTCATTTTGACGTATGGCACGACATTGGGGGATAGAAACTGTGGGAGGAGATGCGGTTTGAAGTTTTTCAGTTTCTCTATAACAATAGTTTGGTTGCCCTGTTAGGGCAACCACACTAATAAGGACTGTGGCGCCCCCTATGGATCAAAGTGGAAATGCTTTGGGGGATTTGTTGAGTAAACTACCCTCGACATGTGATTTAAATTTGGGATTGACCGGACGTTTCGTTCGTGATTTGTGGGCTTTTTTGTAAAACGGGCCCCTCCCGCTAACTTTGGAAGCCATTTACGGACGAACGGTAAGGACTATCAAAATGCCGTTTGGGTATCTTTATTGCATGGGTCCATAGATCACGTGTACCGAATTGTGTGAGATTTGGACAAAATTTGAAGGAAAAGGAGCAATAAGTGTGTTTTGAAGAAAATTCAAAATGGCGGAAAATATATCCTGACGCAAATGGGCGTGGCCTATATGGGGAGCTGCGTCGTGACCCAAGGAATCTAAGGAAAAAAATATTTTTATTCTATGACCTACGGTTCAAGAGTTATAGGCCAAAACGTAAAGTGGACTGTTATAGCGCCACCATAAGGCCAAATGGTTTGATTAATTTTTAAATAATTTCGGACTAAATTATGAACCTCCCCTTCAAATCTGGTATATCTAGCTCTTACGGTTTCTGAGAAAAAAATACTTGAAATCTAGTTTTTTAATTTTCCCATTTTCCATTGAAGTGGATGGGGAAATGTAATTCACTAATAAATTAATATCAATTAAACTATTTAACCAATCTCTTAGCAAAATACAAGCGCACGATTCCAGGTCAAGACGGTCATTTTGACGTATGGCACGACATTGGGGGATAGAAACTGTGGGAGGAGATGCGGTTTGAAGTTTTTCAGTTTCTCTATAACAATAGTTTGGTTGCCCTGTTAGGGCAACCACACTAATAAGGACTGTGGCGCCCCCTATGGATCAAAGTGGAAATGCTTTGGGGGATTTGTTGAGTAAACTACCCTCGACATGTGATTTAAATTTGGGATTGACCGGACGTTTCGTTCGTGATTTGTGGGCTTTTTTGTAAAACGGGCCCCTCCCGCTAACTTTGGAAGCCATTTACGGACGAACGGTAAGGACTATCAAAATGCCGTTTGGGTATCTTTATTGCATGGGTCCATAGATCACGTGTACCGAATTGTGTGAGATTTGGACAAAATTTGAAGGAAAAGGAGCAATAAGTGTGTTTTGAAGAAAATTCAAAATGGCGGAAAATATATCCTGACGCAAATGGGCGTGGCCTATATGGGGAGCTGCGTCATGACCCAAGGAATCTAAGGAAAAAAATATTTTTATTCTATGACCTACGGTTCAAGAGTTATAGGCCAAAACGTAAAGTGGACTGTTATAGCGCCACCATAAGGCCAAATGGTTTGATTAATTTTTAAATAATTTCGGACTAAATTATGAACCTCCCCTTCAAATCTGGTATATCTAGCTCTTACGGTTTCTGAGAAAAAAATACTTGAAATCTAGTTTTTTAATTTTCCCATTTTCCATTGAAGTGGATGGGGAAATGTAATTCACTAATAAATTAATATCAATTAAACTATTTAACCAATCTCTTAGCAAAATACAAGCGCACGATTCCAGGTCAAGACGGTCATTTTGACGTATGGCACGACATTGGGGGATAGAAACTGTGGGAGGAGATGCGGTTTGAAGTTTTTCAGTTTCTCTATAACAATAGTTTGGTTGCCCTGTTAGGGCAACCACACTAATAAGGACTGTGGCGCCCCCTATGGATCAAAGTGGAAATGCTTTGGGGGATTTGTTGAGTAAACTACCCTCGACATGTGATTTAAATTTGGGATTGACCGGACGTTTCGTTCGTGATTTGTGGGCTTTTTTGTAAAACGGGCCCCTCCCGCTAACTTTGGAAGCCATTTACGGACGAACGGTAAGGACTATCAAAATGCCGTTTGGGTATCTTTATTGCATGGGTCCATAGATCACGTGTACCGAATTGTGTGAGATTTGGACAAAATTTGAAGGAAAAGGAGCAATAAGTGTGTTTTGAAGAAAATTCAAAATGGCGGAAAATATATCCTGACGCAAATGGGCGTGGCCTATATGGGGAGCTGCGTCATGACCCAAGGAATCTAAGGAAAAAAATATTTTTATTCTATGACCTACGGTTCAAGAGTTATAGGCCAAAACGTAAAGTGGACTGTTATAGCGCCACCATAAGGCCAAATGGTTTGATTAATTTTTAAATAATTTCGGACTAAATTATGAACCTCCCCTTCAAATCTGGTATATCTAGCTCTTACGGTTTCTGAGAAAAAAATACTTGAAATCTAGTTTTTTAATTTTCCCATTTTCCATTGAAGTGGATGGGGAAATGTAATTCACTAATAAATTAATATCAATTAAACTATTTAACCAATCTCTTAGCAAAATACAAGCGCACGATTCCAGGTCAAGACGGTCATTTTGACGTATGGCACGACATTGGGGGATAGAAACTGTGGGAGGAGATGCGGTTTGAAGTTTTTCAGTTTCTCTATAACAATAGTTTGGTTGCCCTGTTAGGGCAACCACACTAATAAGGACTGTGGCGCCCCCTATGGATCAAAGTGGAAATGCTTTGGGGGATTTGTTGAGTAAACTACCCTCGACATGTGATTTAAATTTGGGATTGACCGGACGTTTCGTTCGTGATTTGTGGGCTTTTTTGTAAAACGGGCCCCTCCCGCTAACTTTGGAAGCCATTTACGGACGAACGGTAAGGACTATCAAAATGCCGTTTGGGTGTCTTTATTGCATGGGTCCATAGATCACGTGTACCGAATTGTGTGAGATTTGGACAAAATTTGAAGGAAAAGGAGCAATAAGTGTGTTTTGAAGAAAATTCAAAATGGCGGAAAATATATCCTGACGCAAATGGGCGTGGCCTATATGGGGAGCTGCGTCATGACCCAAGGAATCTAAGGAAAAAAATATTTTTATTCTATGACCTACGGTTCAAGAGTTATAGGCCAAAACGTAAAGTGGACTGTTATAGCGCCACCATAAGGCCAAATGGTTTGATTAATTTTTAAATAATTTCGGACTAAATTATGAACCTCCCCTTCAAATCTGGTATATCTAGCTCTTACGGTTTCTGAGAAAAAAATACTTGAAATCTAGTTTTTTAATTTTCCCATTTTCCATTGAAGTGGATGGGGAAATGTAATTCACTAATAAATTAATATCAATTAAACTATTTAACCAATCTCTTAGCAAAATACAAGCGCACGATTCCAGGTCAAGACGGTCATTTTGACGTATGGCACGACATTGGGGGATAGAAACTGTGGGAGGAGATGCGGTTTGAAGTTTTTCAGTTTCTCTATAACAATAGTTTGGTTGCCCTGTTAGGGCAACCACACTAATAAGGACTGTGGCGCCCCCTATGGATCAAAGTGGAAATGCTTTGGGGGATTTGTTGAGTAAACTACCCTCGACATGTGATTTAAATTTGGGATTGACCGGACGTTTCGTTCGTGATTTGTGGGCTTTTTTGTAAAACGGGCCCCTCCCGCTAACTTTGGAAGCCATTTACGGACGAACGGTAAGGACTATCAAAATGCCGTTTGGGTATCTTTATTGCATGGGTCCATAGATCACGTGTACCGAATTGTGTGAGATTTGGACAAAATTTGAAGGAAAAGGAGCAATAAGTGTGTTTTGAAGAAAATTCAAAATGGCGGAAAATATATCCTGACGCAAATGGGCGTGGCCTATATGGGGAGCTGCGTCATGACCCAAGGAATCTAAGGAAAAAAATATTTTTATTCTATGACCTACGGTTCAAGAGTTATAGGCCAAAACGTAAAGTGGACTGTTATAGCGCCACCATAAGGCCAAATGGTTTGATTAATTTTTAAATAATTTCGGACTAAATTATGAACCTCCCCTTCAAATCTGGTATATCTAGCTCTTACGGTTTCTGAGAAAAAAATACTTGAAATCTAGTTTTTTAATTTTCCCATTTTCCATTGAAGTGGATGGGGAAATGTAATTCACTAATAAATTAATATCAATTAAACTATTTAACCAATCTCTTAGCAAAATACAAGCGCACGATTCCAGGTCAAGACGGTCATTTTGACGTATGGCACGACATTGGGGGATAGAAACTGTGGGAGGAGATGCGGTTTGAAGTTTTTCAGTTTCTCTATAACAATAGTTTGGTTGCCCTGTTAGGGCAACCACACTAATAAGGACTGTGGCGCCCCCTATGGATCAAAGTGGAAATGCTTTGGGGGATTTGTTGAGTAAACTACCCTCGACATGTGATTTAAATTTGGGATTGACCGGACGTTTCGTTCGTGATTTGTGGGCTTTTTTGTAAAACGGGCCCCTCCCGCTAACTTTGGAAGCCATTTACGGACGAACGGTAAGGACTATCAAAATGCCGTTTGGGTATCTTTATTGCATGGGTCCATAGATCACGTGTACCGAATTGTGTGAGATTTGGACAAAATTTGAAGGAAAAGGAGCAATAAGTGTGTTTTGAAGAAAATTCAAAATGGCGGAAAATATATCCTGACGCAAATGGGCGTGGCCTATATGGGGAGCTGCGTCATGACCCAAGGAATCTAAGGAAAAAAATATTTTTATTCTATGACCTACGGTTCAAGAGTTATAGGCCAAAACGTAAAGTGGACTGTTATAGCGCCACCATAAGGCCAAATGGTTTGATTAATTTTTAAATAATTTCGGACTAAATTATGAACCTCCCCTTCAAATCTGGTATATCTAGCTCTTACGGTTTCTGAGAAAAAAATACTTGAAATCTAGTTTTTTAATTTTCCCATTTTCCATTGAAGTGGATGGGGAAATGTAATTCACTAATAAATTAATATCAATTAAACTATTTAACCAATCTCTTAGCAAAATACAAGCGCACGATTCCAGGTCAAGACGGTCATTTTGACGTATGGCACGACATTGGGGGATAGAAACTGTGGGAGGAGATGCGGTTTGAAGTTTTTCAGTTTCTCTATAACAATAGTTTGGTTGCCCTGTTAGGGCAACCACACTAATAAGGACTGTGGCGCCCCCTATGGATCAAAGTGGAAATGCTTTGGGGGATTTGTTGAGTAAACTACCCTCGACATGTGATTTAAATTTGGGATTGACCGGACGTTTCGTTCGTGATTTGTGGGCTTTTTTGTAAAACGGGCCCCTCCCGCTAACTTTGGAAGCCATTTACGGACGAACGGTAAGGACTATCAAAATGCCGTTTGGGTATCTTTATTGCATGGGTCCATAGATCACGTGTACCGAATTGTGTGAGATTTGGACAAAATTTGAAGGAAAAGGAGCAATAAGTGTGTTTTGAAGAAAATTCAAAATGGCGGAAAATATATCCTGACGCAAATGGGCGTGGCCTATATGGGGAGCTGCGTCATGACCCAAGGAATCTAAGGAAAAAAATATTTTTATTCTATGACCTACGGTTCAAGAGTTATAGGCCAAAACGTAAAGTGGACTGTTATAGCGCCACCATAAGGCCAAATGGTTTGATTAATTTTTAAATAATTTCGGACTAAATTATGAACCTCCCCTTCAAATCTGGTATATCTAGCTCTTACGGTTTCTGAGAAAAAAATACTTGAAATCTAGTTTTTTAATTTTCCCATTTTCCATTGAAGTGGATGGGGAAATGTAATTCACTAATAAATTAATATCAATTAAACTATTTAACCAATCTCTTAGCAAAATACAAGCGCACGATTCCAGGTCAAGACGGTCATTTTGACGTATGGCACGACATTGGGGGATAGAAACTGTGGGAGGAGATGCGGTTTGAAGTTTTTCAGTTTCTCTATAACAATAGTTTGGTTGCCCTGTTAGGGCAACCACACTAATAAGGACTGTGGCGCCCCCTATGGATCAAAGTGGAAATGCTTTGGGGGATTTGTTGAGTAAACTACCCTCGACATGTGATTTAAATTTGGGATTGACCGGACGTTTCGTTCGTGATTTGTGGGCTTTTTTGTAAAACGGGCCCCTCCCGCTAACTTTGGAAGCCATTTACGGACGAACGGTAAGGACTATCAAAATGCCGTTTGGGTATCTTTATTGCATGGGTCCATAGATCACGTGTACCGAATTGTGTGAGATTTGGACAAAATTTGAAGGAAAAGGAGCAATAAGTGTGTTTTGAAGAAAATTCAAAATGGCGGAAAATATATCCTGACGCAAATGGGCGTGGCCTATATGGGGAGCTGCGTCATGACCCAAGGAATCTAAGGAAAAAAATATTTTTATTCTATGACCTACGGTTCAAGAGTTATAGGCCAAAACGTAAAGTGGACTGTTATAGCGCCACCATAAGGCCAAATGGTTTGATTAATTTTTAAATAATTTCGGACTAAATTATGAACCTCCCCTTCAAATCTGGTATATCTAGCTCTTACGGTTTCTGAGAAAAAAATACTTGAAATCTAGTTTTTTAATTTTCCCATTTTCCATTGAAGTGGATGGGGAAATGTAATTCACTAATAAATTAATATCAATTAAACTATTTAACCAATCTCTTAGCAAAATACAAGCGCACGATTCCAGGTCAAGACGGTCATTTTGACGTATGGCACGACATTGGGGGATAGAAACTGTGGGAGGAGATGCGGTTTGAAGTTTTTCAGTTTCTCTATAACAATAGTTTGGTTGCCCTGTTAGGGCAACCACACTAATAAGGACTGTGGCGCCCCCTATGGATCAAAGTGGAAATGCTTTGGGGGATTTGTTGAGTAAACTACCCTCGACATGTGATTTAAATTTGGGATTGACCGGACGTTTCGTTCGTGATTTGTGGGCTTTTTTGTAAAACGGGCCCCTCCCGCTAACTTTGGAAGCCATTTACGGACGAACGGTAAGGACTATCAAAATGCCGTTTGGGTATCTTTATTGCATGGGTCCATAGATCACGTGTACCGAATTGTGTGAGATTTGGACAAAATTTGAAGGAAAAGGAGCAATAAGTGTGTTTTGAAGAAAATTCAAAATGGCGGAAAATATATCCTGACGCAAATGGGCGTGGCCTATATGGGGAGCTGCGTCATGACCCAAGGAATCTAAGGAAAAAAATATTTTTATTCTATGACCTACGGTTCAAGAGTTATAGGCCAAAACGTAAAGTGGACTGTTATAGCGCCACCATAAGGCCAAATGGTTTGATTAATTTTTAAATAATTTCGGACTAAATTATGAACCTCCCCTTCAAATCTGGTATATCTAGCTCTTACGGTTTCTGAGAAAAAAATACTTGAAATCTAGTTTTTTAATTTTCCCATTTTCCATTGAAGTGGATGGGGAAATGTAATTCACTAATAAATTAATATCAATTAAACTATTTAACCAATCTCTTAGCAAAATACAAGCGCACGATTCCAGGTCAAGACGGTCATTTTGACGTATGGCACGACATTGGGGGATAGAAACTGTGGGAGGAGATGCGGTTTGAAGTTTTTCAGTTTCTCTATAACAATAGTTTGGTTGCCCTGTTAGGGCAACCACACTAATAAGGACTGTGGCGCCCCCTATGGATCAAAGTGGAAATGCTTTGGGGGATTTGTTGAGTAAACTACCCTCGACATGTGATTTAAATTTGGGATTGACCGGACGTTTCGTTCGTGATTTGTGGGCTTTTTTGTAAAACGGGCCCCTCCCGCTAACTTTGGAAGCCATTTACGGACGAACGGTAAGGACTATCAAAATGCCGTTTGGGTATCTTTATTGCATGGGTCCATAGATCACGTGTACCGAATTGTGTGAGATTTGGACAAAATTTGAAGGAAAAGGAGCAATAAGTGTGTTTTGAAGAAAATTCAAAATGGCGGAAAATATATCCTGACGCAAATGGGCGTGGCCTATATGGGGAGCTGCGTCATGACCCAAGGAATCTAAGGAAAAAAATATTTTTATTCTATGACCTACGGTTCAAGAGTTATAGGCCAAAACGTAAAGTGGACTGTTATAGCGCCACCATAAGGCCAAATGGTTTGATTAATTTTTAAATAATTTCGGACTAAATTATGAACCTCCCCTTCAAATCTGGTATATCTAGCTCTTACGGTTTCTGAGAAAAAAATACTTGAAATCTAGTTTTTTAATTTTCCCATTTTCCATTGAAGTGGATGGGGAAATGTAATTCACTAATAAATTAATATCAATTAAACTATTTAACCAATCTCTTAGCAAAATACAAGCGCACGATTCCAGGTCAAGACGGTCATTTTGACGTATGGCACGACATTGGGGGATAGAAACTGTGGGAGGAGATGCGGTTTGAAGTTTTTCAGTTTCTCTATAACAATAGTTTGGTTGCCCTGTTAGGGCAACCACACTAATAAGGACTGTGGCGCCCCCTATGGATCAAAGTGGAAATGCTTTGGGGGATTTGTTGAGTAAACTACCCTCGACATGTGATTTAAATTTGGGATTGACCGGACGTTTCGTTCGTGATTTGTGGGCTTTTTTGTAAAACGGGCCCCTCCCGCTAACTTTGGAAGCCATTTACGGACGAACGGTAAGGACTATCAAAATGCCGTTTGGGTATCTTTATTGCATGGGTCCATAGATCACGTGTACCGAATTGTGTGAGATTTGGACAAAATTTGAAGGAAAAGGAGCAATAAGTGTGTTTTGAAGAAAATTCAAAATGGCGGAAAATATATCCTGACGCAAATGGGCGTGGCCTATATGGGGAGCTGCGTCATGACCCAAGGAATCTAAGGAAAAAAATATTTTTATTCTATGACCTACGGTTCAAGAGTTATAGGCCAAAACGTAAAGTGGACTGTTATAGCGCCACCATAAGGCCAAATGGTTTGATTAATTTTTAAATAATTTCGGACTAAATTATGAACCTCCCCTTCAAATCTGGTATATCTAGCTCTTACGGTTTCTGAGAAAAAAATACTTGAAATCTAGTTTTTTAATTTTCCCATTTTCCATTGAAGTGGATGGGGAAATGTAATTCACTAATAAATTAATATCAATTAAACTATTTAACCAATCTCTTAGCAAAATACAAGCGCACGATTCCAGGTCAAGACGGTCATTTTGACGTATGGCACGACATTGGGGGATAGAAACTGTGGGAGGAGATGCGGTTTGAAGTTTTTCAGTTTCTCTATAACAATAGTTTGGTTGCCCTGTTAGGGCAACCACACTAATAAGGACTGTGGCGCCCCCTATGGATCAAAGTGGAAATGCTTTGGGGGATTTGTTGAGTAAACTACCCTCGACATGTGATTTAAATTTGGGATTGACCGGACGTTTCGTTCGTGATTTGTGGGCTTTTTTGTAAAACGGGCCCCTCCCGCTAACTTTGGAAGCCATTTACGGACGAACGGTAAGGACTATCAAAATGCCGTTTGGGTATCTTTATTGCATGGGTCCATAGATCACGTGTACCGAATTGTGTGAGATTTGGACAAAATTTGAAGGAAAAGGAGCAATAAGTGTGTTTTGAAGAAAATTCAAAATGGCGGAAAATATATCCTGACGCAAATGGGCGTGGCCTATATGGGGAGCTGCGTCATGACCCAAGGAATCTAAGGAAAAAAATATTTTTATTCTATGACCTACGGTTCAAGAGTTATAGGCCAAAACGTAAAGTGGACTGTTATAGCGCCACCATAAGGCCAAATGGTTTGATTAATTTTTAAATAATTTCGGACTAAATTATGAACCTCCCCTTCAAATCTGGTATATCTAGCTCTTACGGTTTCTGAGAAAAAAATACTTGAAATCTAGTTTTTTAATTTTCCCATTTTCCATTGAAGTGGATGGGGAAATGTAATTCACTAATAAATTAATATCAATTAAACTATTTAACCAATCTCTTAGCAAAATACAAGCGCACGATTCCAGGTCAAGACGGTCATTTTGACGTATGGCACGACATTGGGGGATAGAAACTGTGGGAGGAGATGCGGTTTGAAGTTTTTCAGTTTCTCTATAACAATAGTTTGGTTGCCCTGTTAGGGCAACCACACTAATAAGGACTGTGGCGCCCCCTATGGATCAAAGTGGAAATGCTTTGGGGGATTTGTTGAGTAAACTACCCTCGACATGTGATTTAAATTTGGGATTGACCGGACGTTTCGTTCGTGATTTGTGGGCTTTTTTGTAAAACGGGCCCCTCCCGCTAACTTTGGAAGCCATTTACGGACGAACGGTAAGGACTATCAAAATGCCGTTTGGGTATCTTTATTGCATGGGTCCATAGATCACGTGTACCGAATTGTGTGAGATTTGGACAAAATTTGAAGGAAAAGGAGCAATAAGTGTGTTTTGAAGAAAATTCAAAATGGCGGAAAATATATCCTGACGCAAATGGGCGTGGCCTATATGGGGAGCTGCGTCATGACCCAAGGAATCTAAGGAAAAAAATATTTTTATTCTATGACCTACGGTTCAAGAGTTATAGGCCAAAACGTAAAGTGGACTGTTATAGCGCCACCATAAGGCCAAATGGTTTGATTAATTTTTAAATAATTTCGGACTAAATTATGAACCTCCCCTTCAAATCTGGTATATCTAGCTCTTACGGTTTCTGAGAAAAAAATACTTGAAATCTAGTTTTTTAATTTTCCCATTTTCCATTGAAGTGGATGGGGAAATGTAATTCACTAATAAATTAATATCAATTAAACTATTTAACCAATCTCTTAGCAAAATACAAGCGCACGATTCCAGGTCAAGACGGTCATTTTGACGTATGGCACGACATTGGGGGATAGAAACTGTGGGAGGAGATGCGGTTTGAAGTTTTTCAGTTTCTCTATAACAATAGTTTGGTTGCCCTGTTAGGGCAACCACACTAATAAGGACTGTGGCGCCCCCTATGGATCAAAGTGGAAATGCTTTGGGGGATTTGTTGAGTAAACTACCCTCGACATGTGATTTAAATTTGGGATTGACCGGACGTTTCGTTCGTGATTTGTGGGCTTTTTTGTAAAACGGGCCCCTCCCGCTAACTTTGGAAGCCATTTACGGACGAACGGTAAGGACTATCAAAATGCCGTTTGGGTATCTTTATTGCATGGGTCCATAGATCACGTGTACCGAATTGTGTGAGATTTGGACAAAATTTGAAGGAAAAGGAGCAATAAGTGTGTTTTGAAGAAAATTCAAAATGGCGGAAAATATATCCTGACGCAAATGGGCGTGGCCTATATGGGGAGCTGCGTCATGACCCAAGGAATCTAAGGAAAAAAATATTTTTATTCTATGACCTACGGTTCAAGAGTTATAGGCCAAAACGTAAAGTGGACTGTTATAGCGCCACCATAAGGCCAAATGGTTTGATTAATTTTTAAATAATTTCGGACTAAATTATGAACCTCCCCTTCAAATCTGGTATATCTAGCTCTTACGGTTTCTGAGAAAAAAATACTTGAAATCTAGTTTTTTAATTTTCCCATTTTCCATTGAAGTGGATGGGGAAATGTAATTCACTAATAAATTAATATCAATTAAACTATTTAACCAATCTCTTAGCAAAATACAAGCGCACGATTCCAGGTCAAGACGGTCATTTTGACGTATGGCACGACATTGGGGGATAGAAACTGTGGGAGGAGATGCGGTTTGAAGTTTTTCAGTTTCTCTATAACAATAGTTTGGTTGCCCTGTTAGGGCAACCACACTAATAAGGACTGTGGCGCCCCCTATGGATCAAAGTGGAAATGCTTTGGGGGATTTGTTGAGTAAACTACCCTCGACATGTGATTTAAATTTGGGATTGACCGGACGTTTCGTTCGTGATTTGTGGGCTTTTTTGTAAAACGGGCCCCTCCCGCTAACTTTGGAAGCCATTTACGGACGAACGGTAAGGACTATCAAAATGCCGTTTGGGTATCTTTATTGCATGGGTCCATAGATCACGTGTACCGAATTGTGTGAGATTTGGACAAAATTTGAAGGAAAAGGAGCAATAAGTGTGTTTTGAAGAAAATTCAAAATGGCGGAAAATATATCCTGACGCAAATGGGCGTGGCCTATATGGGGAGCTGCGTCATGACCCAAGGAATCTAAGGAAAAAAATATTTTTATTCTATGACCTACGGTTCAAGAGTTATAGGCCAAAACGTAAAGTGGACTGTTATAGCGCCACCATAAGGCCAAATGGTTTGATTAATTTTTAAATAATTTCGGACTAAATTATGAACCTCCCCTTCAAATCTGGTATATCTAGCTCTTACGGTTTCTGAGAAAAAAATACTTGAAATCTAGTTTTTTAATTTTCCCATTTTCCATTGAAGTGGATGGGGAAATGTAATTCACTAATAAATTAATATCAATTAAACTATTTAACCAATCTCTTAGCAAAATACAAGCGCACGATTCCAGGTCAAGACGGTCATTTTGACGTATGGCACGACATTGGGGGATAGAAACTGTGGGAGGAGATGCGGTTTGAAGTTTTTCAGTTTCTCTATAACAATAGTTTGGTTGCCCTGTTAGGGCAACCACACTAATAAGGACTGTGGCGCCCCCTATGGATCAAAGTGGAAATGCTTTGGGGGATTTGTTGAGTAAACTACCCTCGACATGTGATTTAAATTTGGGATTGACCGGACGTTTCGTTCGTGATTTGTGGGCTTTTTTGTAAAACGGGCCCCTCCCGCTAACTTTGGAAGCCATTTACGGACGAACGGTAAGGACTATCAAAATGCCGTTTGGGTATCTTTATTGCATGGGTCCATAGATCACGTGTACCGAATTGTGTGAGATTTGGACAAAATTTGAAGGAAAAGGAGCAATAAGTGTGTTTTGAAGAAAATTCAAAATGGCGGAAAATATATCCTGACGCAAATGGGCGTGGCCTATATGGGGAGCTGCGTCATGACCCAAGGAATCTAAGGAAAAAAATATTTTTATTCTATGACCTACGGTTCAAGAGTTATAGGCCAAAACGTAAAGTGGACTGTTATAGCGCCACCATAAGGCCAAATGGTTTGATTAATTTTTAAATAATTTCGGACTAAATTATGAACCTCCCCTTCAAATCTGGTATATCTAGCTCTTACGGTTTCTGAGAAAAAAATACTTGAAATCTAGTTTTTTAATTTTCCCATTTTCCATTGAAGTGGATGGGGAAATGTAATTCACTAATAAATTAATATCAATTAAACTATTTAACCAATCTCTTAGCAAAATACAAGCGCACGATTCCAGGTCAAGACGGTCATTTTGACGTATGGCACGACATTGGGGGATAGAAACTGTGGGAGGAGATGCGGTTTGAAGTTTTTCAGTTTCTCTATAACAATAGTTTGGTTGCCCTGTTAGGGCAACCACACTAATAAGGACTGTGGCGCCCCCTATGGATCAAAGTGGAAATGCTTTGGGGGATTTGTTGAGTAAACTACCCTCGACATGTGATTTAAATTTGGGATTGACCGGACGTTTCGTTCGTGATTTGTGGGCTTTTTTGTAAAACGGGCCCCTCCCGCTAACTTTGGAAGCCATTTACGGACGAACGGTAAGGACTATCAAAATGCCGTTTGGGTATCTTTATTGCATGGGTCCATAGATCACGTGTACCGAATTGTGTGAGATTTGGACAAAATTTGAAGGAAAAGGAGCAATAAGTGTGTTTTGAAGAAAATTCAAAATGGCGGAAAATATATCCTGACGCAAATGGGCGTGGCCTATATGGGGAGCTGCGTCATGACCCAAGGAATCTAAGGAAAAAAATATTTTTATTCTATGACCTACGGTTCAAGAGTTATAGGCCAAAACGTAAAGTGGACTGTTATAGCGCCACCATAAGGCCAAATGGTTTGATTAATTTTTAAATAATTTCGGACTAAATTATGAACCTCCCCTTCAAATCTGGTATATCTAGCTCTTACGGTTTCTGAGAAAAAAATACTTGAAATCTAGTTTTTTAATTTTCCCATTTTCCATTGAAGTGGATGGGGAAATGTAATTCACTAATAAATTAATATCAATTAAACTATTTAACCAATCTCTTAGCAAAATACAAGCGCACGATTCCAGGTCAAGACGGTCATTTTGACGTATGGCACGACATTGGGGGATAGAAACTGTGGGAGGAGATGCGGTTTGAAGTTTTTCAGTTTCTCTATAACAATAGTTTGGTTGCCCTGTTAGGGCAACCACACTAATAAGGACTGTGGCGCCCCCTATGGATCAAAGTGGAAATGCTTTGGGGGATTTGTTGAGTAAACTACCCTCGACATGTGATTTAAATTTGGGATTGACCGGACGTTTCGTTCGTGATTTGTGGGCTTTTTTGTAAAACGGGCCCCTCCCGCTAACTTTGGAAGCCATTTACGGACGAACGGTAAGGACTATCAAAATGCCGTTTGGGTATCTTTATTGCATGGGTCCATAGATCACGTGTACCGAATTGTGTGAGATTTGGACAAAATTTGAAGGAAAAGGAGCAATAAGTGTGTTTTGAAGAAAATTCAAAATGGCGGAAAATATATCCTGACGCAAATGGGCGTGGCCTATATGGGGAGCTGCGTCATGACCCAAGGAATCTAAGGAAAAAAATATTTTTATTCTATGACCTACGGTTCAAGAGTTATAGGCCAAAACGTAAAGTGGACTGTTATAGCGCCACCATAAGGCCAAATGGTTTGATTAATTTTTAAATAATTTCGGACTAAATTATGAACCTCCCCTTCAAATCTGGTATATCTAGCTCTTACGGTTTCTGAGAAAAAAATACTTGAAATCTAGTTTTTTAATTTTCCCATTTTCCATTGAAGTGGATGGGGAAATGTAATTCACTAATAAATTAATATCAATTAAACTATTTAACCAATCTCTTAGCAAAATACAAGCGCACGATTCCAGGTCAAGACGGTCATTTTGACGTATGGCACGACATTGGGGGATAGAAACTGTGGGAGGAGATGCGGTTTGAAGTTTTTCAGTTTCTCTATAACAATAGTTTGGTTGCCCTGTTAGGGCAACCACACTAATAAGGACTGTGGCGCCCCCTATGGATCAAAGTGGAAATGCTTTGGGGGATTTGTTGAGTAAACTACCCTCGACATGTGATTTAAATTTGGGATTGACCGGACGTTTCGTTCGTGATTTGTGGGCTTTTTTGTAAAACGGGCCCCTCCCGCTAACTTTGGAAGCCATTTACGGACGAACGGTAAGGACTATCAAAATGCCGTTTGGGTATCTTTATTGCATGGGTCCATAGATCACGTGTACCGAATTGTGTGAGATTTGGACAAAATTTGAAGGAAAAGGAGCAATAAGTGTGTTTTGAAGAAAATTCAAAATGGCGGAAAATATATCCTGACGCAAATGGGCGTGGCCTATATGGGGAGCTGCGTCATGACCCAAGGAATCTAAGGAAAAAAATATTTTTATTCTATGACCTACGGTTCAAGAGTTATAGGCCAAAACGTAAAGTGGACTGTTATAGCGCCACCATAAGGCCAAATGGTTTGATTAATTTTTAAATAATTTCGGACTAAATTATGAACCTCCCCTTCAAATCTGGTATATCTAGCTCTTACGGTTTCTGAGAAAAAAATACTTGAAATCTAGTTTTTTAATTTTCCCATTTTCCATTGAAGTGGATGGGGAAATGTAATTCACTAATAAATTAATATCAATTAAACTATTTAACCAATCTCTTAGCAAAATACAAGCGCACGATTCCAGGTCAAGACGGTCATTTTGACGTATGGCACGACATTGGGGGATAGAAACTGTGGGAGGAGATGCGGTTTGAAGTTTTTCAGTTTCTCTATAACAATAGTTTGGTTGCCCTGTTAGGGCAACCACACTAATAAGGACTGTGGCGCCCCCTATGGATCAAAGTGGAAATGCTTTGGGGGATTTGTTGAGTAAACTACCCTCGACATGTGATTTAAATTTGGGATTGACCGGACGTTTCGTTCGTGATTTGTGGGCTTTTTTGTAAAACGGGCCCCTCCCGCTAACTTTGGAAGCCATTTACGGACGAACGGTAAGGACTATCAAAATGCCGTTTGGGTATCTTTATTGCATGGGTCCATAGATCACGTGTACCGAATTGTGTGAGATTTGGACAAAATTTGAAGGAAAAGGAGCAATAAGTGTGTTTTGAAGAAAATTCAAAATGGCGGAAAATATATCCTGACGCAAATGGGCGTGGCCTATATGGGGAGCTGCGTCATGACCCAAGGAATCTAAGGAAAAAAATATTTTTATTCTATGACCTACGGTTCAAGAGTTATAGGCCAAAACGTAAAGTGGACTGTTATAGCGCCACCATAAGGCCAAATGGTTTGATTAATTTTTAAATAATTTCGGACTAAATTATGAACCTCCCCTTCAAATCTGGTATATCTAGCTCTTACGGTTTCTGAGAAAAAAATACTTGAAATCTAGTTTTTTAATTTTCCCATTTTCCATTGAAGTGGATGGGGAAATGTAATTCACTAATAAATTAATATCAATTAAACTATTTAACCAATCTCTTAGCAAAATACAAGCGCACGATTCCAGGTCAAGACGGTCATTTTGACGTATGGCACGACATTGGGGGATAGAAACTGTGGGAGGAGATGCGGTTTGAAGTTTTTCAGTTTCTCTATAACAATAGTTTGGTTGCCCTGTTAGGGCAACCACACTAATAAGGACTGTGGCGCCCCCTATGGATCAAAGTGGAAATGCTTTGGGGGATTTGTTGAGTAAACTACCCTCGACATGTGATTTAAATTTGGGATTGACCGGACGTTTCGTTCGTGATTTGTGGGCTTTTTTGTAAAACGGGCCCCTCCCGCTAACTTTGGAAGCCATTTACGGACGAACGGTAAGGACTATCAAAATGCCGTTTGGGTATCTTTATTGCATGGGTCCATAGATCACGTGTACCGAATTGTGTGAGATTTGGACAAAATTTGAAGGAAAAGGAGCAATAAGTGTGTTTTGAAGAAAATTCAAAATGGCGGAAAATATATCCTGACGCAAATGGGCGTGGCCTATATGGGGAGCTGCGTCATGACCCAAGGAATCTAAGGAAAAAAATATTTTTATTCTATGACCTACGGTTCAAGAGTTATAGGCCAAAACGTAAAGTGGACTGTTATAGCGCCACCATAAGGCCAAATGGTTTGATTAATTTTTAAATAATTTCGGACTAAATTATGAACCTCCCCTTCAAATCTGGTATATCTAGCTCTTACGGTTTCTGAGAAAAAAATACTTGAAATCTAGTTTTTTAATTTTCCCATTTTCCATTGAAGTGGATGGGGAAATGTAATTCACTAATAAATTAATATCAATTAAACTATTTAACCAATCTCTTAGCAAAATACAAGCGCACGATTCCAGGTCAAGACGGTCATTTTGACGTATGGCACGACATTGGGGGATAGAAACTGTGGGAGGAGATGCGGTTTGAAGTTTTTCAGTTTCTCTATAACAATAGTTTGGTTGCCCTGTTAGGGCAACCACACTAATAAGGACTGTGGCGCCCCCTATGGATCAAAGTGGAAATGCTTTGGGGGATTTGTTGAGTAAACTACCCTCGACATGTGATTTAAATTTGGGATTGACCGGACGTTTCGTTCGTGATTTGTGGGCTTTTTTGTAAAACGGGCCCCTCCCGCTAACTTTGGAAGCCATTTACGGACGAACGGTAAGGACTATCAAAATGCCGTTTGGGTATCTTTATTGCATGGGTCCATAGATCACGTGTACCGAATTGTGTGAGATTTGGACAAAATTTGAAGGAAAAGGAGCAATAAGTGTGTTTTGAAGAAAATTCAAAATGGCGGAAAATATATCCTGACGCAAATGGGCGTGGCCTATATGGGGAGCTGCGTCATGACCCAAGGAATCTAAGGAAAAAAATATTTTTATTCTATGACCTACGGTTCAAGAGTTATAGGCCAAAACGTAAAGTGGACTGTTATAGCGCCACCATAAGGCCAAATGGTTTGATTAATTTTTAAATAATTTCGGACTAAATTATGAACCTCCCCTTCAAATCTGGTATATCTAGCTCTTACGGTTTCTGAGAAAAAAATACTTGAAATCTAGTTTTTTAATTTTCCCATTTTCCATTGAAGTGGATGGGGAAATGTAATTCACTAATAAATTAATATCAATTAAACTATTTAACCAATCTCTTAGCAAAATACAAGCGCACGATTCCAGGTCAAGACGGTCATTTTGACGTATGGCACGACATTGGGGGATAGAAACTGTGGGAGGAGATGCGGTTTGAAGTTTTTCAGTTTCTCTATAACAATAGTTTGGTTGCCCTGTTAGGGCAACCACACTAATAAGGACTGTGGCGCCCCCTATGGATCAAAGTGGAAATGCTTTGGGGGATTTGTTGAGTAAACTACCCTCGACATGTGATTTAAATTTGGGATTGACCGGACGTTTCGTTCGTGATTTGTGGGCTTTTTTGTAAAACGGGCCCCTCCCGCTAACTTTGGAAGCCATTTACGGACGAACGGTAAGGACTATCAAAATGCCGTTTGGGTATCTTTATTGCATGGGTCCATAGATCACGTGTACCGAATTGTGTGAGATTTGGACAAAATTTGAAGGAAAAGGAGCAATAAGTGTGTTTTGAAGAAAATTCAAAATGGCGGAAAATATATCCTGACGCAAATGGGCGTGGCCTATATGGGGAGCTGCGTCATGACCCAAGGAATCTAAGGAAAAAAATATTTTTATTCTATGACCTACGGTTCAAGAGTTATAGGCCAAAACGTAAAGTGGACTGTTATAGCGCCACCATAAGGCCAAATGGTTTGATTAATTTTTAAATAATTTCGGACTAAATTATGAACCTCCCCTTCAAATCTGGTATATCTAGCTCTTACGGTTTCTGAGAAAAAAATACTTGAAATCTAGTTTTTTAATTTTCCCATTTTCCATTGAAGTGGATGGGGAAATGTAATTCACTAATAAATTAATATCAATTAAACTATTTAACCAATCTCTTAGCAAAATACAAGCGCACGATTCCAGGTCAAGACGGTCATTTTGACGTATGGCACGACATTGGGGGATAGAAACTGTGGGAGGAGATGCGGTTTGAAGTTTTTCAGTTTCTCTATAACAATAGTTTGGTTGCCCTGTTAGGGCAACCACACTAATAAGGACTGTGGCGCCCCCTATGGATCAAAGTGGAAATGCTTTGGGGGATTTGTTGAGTAAACTACCCTCGACATGTGATTTAAATTTGGGATTGACCGGACGTTTCGTTCGTGATTTGTGGGCTTTTTTGTAAAACGGGCCCCTCCCGCTAACTTTGGAAGCCATTTACGGACGAACGGTAAGGACTATCAAAATGCCGTTTGGGTATCTTTATTGCATGGGTCCATAGATCACGTGTACCGAATTGTGTGAGATTTGGACAAAATTTGAAGGAAAAGGAGCAATAAGTGTGTTTTGAAGAAAATTCAAAATGGCGGAAAATATATCCTGACGCAAATGGGCGTGGCCTATATGGGGAGCTGCGTCATGACCCAAGGAATCTAAGGAAAAAAATATTTTTATTCTATGACCTACGGTTCAAGAGTTATAGGCCAAAACGTAAAGTGGACTGTTATAGCGCCACCATAAGGCCAAATGGTTTGATTAATTTTTAAATAATTTCGGACTAAATTATGAACCTCCCCTTCAAATCTGGTATATCTAGCTCTTACGGTTTCTGAGAAAAAAATACTTGAAATCTAGTTTTTTAATTTTCCCATTTTCCATTGAAGTGGATGGGGAAATGTAATTCACTAATAAATTAATATCAATTAAACTATTTAACCAATCTCTTAGCAAAATACAAGCGCACGATTCCAGGTCAAGACGGTCATTTTGACGTATGGCACGACATTGGGGGATAGAAACTGTGGGAGGAGATGCGGTTTGAAGTTTTTCAGTTTCTCTATAACAATAGTTTGGTTGCCCTGTTAGGGCAACCACACTAATAAGGACTGTGGCGCCCCCTATGGATCAAAGTGGAAATGCTTTGGGGGATTTGTTGAGTAAACTACCCTCGACATGTGATTTAAATTTGGGATTGACCGGACGTTTCGTTCGTGATTTGTGGGCTTTTTTGTAAAACGGGCCCCTCCCGCTAACTTTGGAAGCCATTTACGGACGAACGGTAAGGACTATCAAAATGCCGTTTGGGTATCTTTATTGCATGGGTCCATAGATCACGTGTACCGAATTGTGTGAGATTTGGACAAAATTTGAAGGAAAAGGAGCAATAAGTGTGTTTTGAAGAAAATTCAAAATGGCGGAAAATATATCCTGACGCAAATGGGCGTGGCCTATATGGGGAGCTGCGTCATGACCCAAGGAATCTAAGGAAAAAAATATTTTTATTCTATGACCTACGGTTCAAGAGTTATAGGCCAAAACGTAAAGTGGACTGTTATAGCGCCACCATAAGGCCAAATGGTTTGATTAATTTTTAAATAATTTCGGACTAAATTATGAACCTCCCCTTCAAATCTGGTATATCTAGCTCTTACGGTTTCTGAGAAAAAAATACTTGAAATCTAGTTTTTTAATTTTCCCATTTTCCATTGAAGTGGATGGGGAAATGTAATTCACTAATAAATTAATATCAATTAAACTATTTAACCAATCTCTTAGCAAAATACAAGCGCACGATTCCAGGTCAAGACGGTCATTTTGACGTATGGCACGACATTGGGGGATAGAAACTGTGGGAGGAGATGCGGTTTGAAGTTTTTCAGTTTCTCTATAACAATAGTTTGGTTGCCCTGTTAGGGCAACCACACTAACTAAGTAACCAATCAAGAAATTAAAAAAAATGCTTTTTTCTACACTTCACTCCTCTTGGAGGCACAACTTTGCCTACACACATTATTATGTGTAGAACTAGACACCAGAGTGGCCTTTTCACATTCTTACACCGGAAGTGGGGAGCTCGTCAGTACTTAGTCCAAATCTGAATCGGCTGTGTGATGTCACCAGTCCTATATTAACACTACTAGGATGGCACTGGACTACTCTAGGTCATGCATGTTGTGGACAATGCAAGTCAGGAATACATTGTCATCATAAAAATGATATGTTACTAGACCATACCCGTTGGGGGATATGAGCACCGAAAGTATGTGCAGTTTGGGTTATGCGCTGTGCACAGACTAGTACATCAGGGAGAAAAAGTGACTTAGTACTTGGTACCTGCAAAAGTTCCAACACACACACTCGCGCGCCATGGTCCGCTTGTTTCACGGATGTGGCAACACCGGCGCTTGTTTCACGCTCATGATTTGGCAACCCGGGAGCCAGCGAACACAAACCCCCCCTCCCCTCTCAGTAGGCCTATATCCCTCTCCTTTCTGTTTCAGTTGGATTAACTGGCAGTCTGTGAATAAAGGAAACACATGATAATCTGGCTGTGCATCTGTGTGTAATTAAACACGCACCTACCAGTCCAACACATTCTCACAGATAGGCGTCAGTTAATGTCCACACATCAAATTGAGATGCACACGTACTATGTAGTGTGTGAGGTCCCCCCCCAATACATAATTATCACCATCCTATGAGTAACCCCACCCTCTCAGACACAACATACGGATGCCTGATACTTAGTGGTGTAAAGTAACTAAGTACATTTACTCAAGTACTGTACTCAAGTACAATTTTAGGCTGCTTTTACTTTACTGGAGTATTTCCAATTGTCTATACTTTTACTTCAACTCCACTACATCTCAGAGGCAAATTTGTACTTTTACCCCACTACATTTATTTGAAAACTTTAGTTACTAGTTACCTACAGATACAAATTATTACATAATAAAACATACATTAACCACTTTAGCCCTATTTTATACCTAGCTATTTTCAAACATTTCAGTACTTTTACTTTTGGTACTTTAAATACATTTTGATACCAATATTTTTGTATTTTTACTCAAGTAATTTTTTTATTCTGGACTTTTACTTGTAACAGAGCGCTTCTACATTGCAGTATTGATACTTTTGCTTAGTACTTTTCCCACCACTGCTGATACTGTATTAGAAGTGTGTACAGGTAGCCTGGCAGACCCGCATCTGAACGAACAAGCAAAGGACAGCGTGAGGCACTGCTGTTGCAGCATCAGAGAGAAATCGATGACTGCTTCAACACAGGACGGGGCACAAACCCCTCTGAGATGACAATGTCACCCTTGGCAGCTTGAGCTCTGAGCAGCGCAGGATTGACACCATCTCCCGCTTGCCTTCCTTCCTGCAATGTGTTAATTAGTGCATGAAACTTCTCTCGCACAACCAGAAGCCACACTATAGCATTGCTTTGTTGTTGCATCAGTGTGATACAGAGGTTGCGCTGTGTGTGTGCGTGTGTGTGTTTGTGTGCGTGTCTGTTTATTCATTTATTTATGTGGTATGTTCCTCTGATCCCACTTCAGAGAGAATACAAAGGACTTGTCCTGTTTGCTCACATGGATCTAACTTACTGATGATACATCAGTGCCTTGACCAAACAACGCACGCATGCACGCACGCACGCACGCACGCACACACACAGGGGCGTAACTACGGGGGTGGTTGAGGAGGGCCCACGGTGACCACCCCACGTGTCGGGGCCCACTGTTGCCTTGTTACGCCGCTGCACGCACACCTCAGTATATCCCTCTCGTTCTTTCTCTGTCTGTCTGTCTGTCTGTCTGTCCTTCTTATGTGGACCTGCCGTTTTCTGCTATGTTTTGCACAGCATATCTAGCCTCAAGTACATACCTGATGCTATGTGGACCTATGTGTTGCCAAAGTTGCACATTACAGTATATCTATAATCTCATGTACCTTTTGTGTTGCTTGTGTTGTAGATATCGTAGATTTTTCTTTGACATGTTTCTTTTGCGTTTTTTTCTCCTTGCTCTCCCTCTTTTCTGACCTGATGTTCGCTGACATATTGCGCTAATAAAAGAATATCATGAGCGCATCGAATGTCAGACCAGTCACACACAATTCCGTCAGACGTCAGTTGGAATATGCACTTATACATTTATACTGTGGGAGATGAGGAGGGAATAACTGTCAACATTGTTGCTCTGCCTATAAGTCAAACAATTCAAACAAATGTTTGTAAAAAAAGATTTTTTTCATAATGAAATGACAATCTTAAACACATTTGCTAATGACTCCTGCTTTTCAAAAGTAAACTACATTGCTGACCACATCTTGTGACATCTATACAATACACAGCATGAAAGGAATACTTCACCCAATAAATTTCTATTGTTTACTTACCCAGTGATGTCTCGAAGACAGAGAATTTGTATTTGTAAAATATTCCTTAATGTTGAATCCATGGTGAACTAAATCAGAGATCGATTTTAACAACGGCAAAACGATATCAAACATCGGTTCATAAACTCCAAAACTCAGCTCATATGTGGTTTAAATTATTTTCTACTGAAATCAGGTGAAAAACGTTTAGAAAACAGAAGAAGAAAATAAATGTTTTAAACACTTCCGGCCTAAACGGTCTCATGCACGAAAAACACACGTGCCTGGCTGCCTGCAAGGCGCACACGTTGTTACGGCTCAGTCCTCCTCACCTTCACATTCACGGCTCCTCCCCCCTCTCTGACTACTCCCTGGCTCAACTCAGCGCACCTGCTCTCCCTCACCAATCTCCACACCTGCCTTCCATTCTACAATCAGCTGCTGCCACTACAAAAGCACAGTCTGCACTTCACTCCTTGCCAGAGCTTCACCTGTCAACACGTACGGTAAAGTACAGGCCAGCCTACAGTTAGCTTTTCCCAGTTGTAGTGCTAGGTTCCCAAGTGAAAAAAAAATGTATTTTTTTTGTGCTAAAGTATACTTTTAGCACAATAAGTATGTTAAATGTCAATTTGAACTTTTGTCAAAGCATACTAACAATGCATTTTTGCAAAAATATATTTAGCAAATATAATCAGAGTGCATTCAAAAATATATTTCTACAATGCACATTAAATGTCAACATGAATTAATTTGTCATTTAGCACATTTGTTAAAAGTGAACTAAACAAAAATATATATTTAATTCAATAAAAATGTACTTTTCAAAAGTCTATTCATATACTGTTTAATTTTAGTTTAACTTAAGTACATTTAATGTTAAATATATTTTTAATTATTATATTTTAAGTGCTTTTAAAGTATATTCATAGCTAATTATCCTCAATATGCACTTATTTTAAGATATACTATAATATACTAATTAAAAGTATACTTTTCACAAAAACTATTTAAAATATGTTCAAGTATATATTTTTGTAAGTATGTTAATGCCTATTGTATTGACATTTCACTCAAGTACTACTTCGTAAAAGTACACTTTTCATCAGTGCATTTATAGTATAAGGCTGGAAAAATATACTGAAAAAGCATTATACTTAATGTTTGCTTTAGTATACTTTATAAGTACACTATTTATAAATATGTTCCCGGATGCTATTAGTAATATACTTTTTAACATTATACTTCTAATATACTTATTTTAAAGTGCATTCAAAACATATTTCTACAAAGCATATTAAACGTTAACATGAATTAATTTGTAATTTAGGACATTTGTGAAAAGTGTACTAAACAAAAAATATATATTTAATTAAATAAATATTTACTTTTCAAAAGTCTATTCATATACTGTTTAATTTTAGTTTAACTTAAGTACATTTAATGTTAAATATATTTGTAATTATTATATTTTAAGTGCTTTTAAAGTATATTCATAGCTAATTATCCTCAATATGCACTTATTTTAAGATATACTATAATATGCTTATTAAAAGTATACTTTTCACAAAAAATATTTAAAATATGTTCAAGTATATATTTTTGTAAGTATGTTAATGCCTATTGTATTGAAATTTCACTCAAGTACTACTTCGTAAAAGTACACTTTTCATCAGTGCATTTATAGTATAAGGCTGGAAAAATATACTGAAAAAGCATTATACTTAATGTTTGTTTTAGTATACTTTATAAGTATACTATTTATAAATATGTTCCCGGATGCTATTAGTAATATACTTCTTAACATTATACTTGTAATATACTTGTTTTAAAGTGCATTCAATATATATTTATACAAAGCATATTAAATACTAACAAATTAATTTGTAATTTAGCATTTAAAAAAAAAAGTTCACTAATGTGCTAATACATTTTGAATGCACTTTAAAACAAGTATATTACAAGTATAATTTTAAGAAGTACATTACTCCTGGATGCTATTAGTAATATACTTCTTAACATTATACTTGTAATATACTTGTTTTAAAGTGCATTTAATATATATTTCTACAAAGCACATTAGTAAACTTAAAAAGAAATGTGCTAAATTACAAATTAATTTATGTTAGTATTTAATGTGCTTTGTAGAAATATATATTGAATGCACTTTAAAACAAGTTTATTACAAGTATAATATTAAGAAGTATATTACTAATAGCATCCAGGAACATATTCAAAATAGTATACTTAAAAAGTATACTAAAGCAAACTTTAAGTATAATGCTTTTTCGGTATATTCTTTCAGCCTTATACTATAAATGCACTAAAGAAAAGTGTACTTTTAGGAAGTAGTACTTAAGTGAAACTTCAATAAAATAGACTTTAACATACTTACAAAAATATATACTTGATCATATTTTAAATAGTTTTTGTGAAAAGTATACTTTTAATAAGCATATTATAGTATATCTTAAAATAAATGCATATTGAGGATAATCTACTATAAATATACTGTAAAAGCACATATACTATAATAATTTAAAATATATTTAACATTAAATGTACTTAAGTTAAACAAAAATTAAACATTATATGAATACACTTTTGAAAAGCACATTTTTATTTAATCAAATATACATATATATATACTTTAATTACAATACTTACAGTATCTGAAGTACACTTTTGCTGATGTCATTAAAGTCTACTATCATTACATTTATGGTGGCTAGAGGAAGACCATTTCCTAGCATGCGCCCCAGTGCATGCTGGGAAATGTGTGTTATTGTTCCTATTTGTGTTATTATTTGAATATGGGAATGCGTAGTGGGGTTATGCTATGGGTCATTGAGTTTAGTGTTTTGTTGTGGTGCTATTTGGTGATTTATGGTATTTTATGTAATTTGTTAGTAAAACCATGAGACAAAATGTCTGTTTGTTTGTTTAGTCAGTCTCTCTCCCCTTTTCCCATCCTTGCATATAACGTGAGTGTGTTGTTGATGGTTGCACCAACCGAGAGTTGTCATGGCTCTTACAGACAACTAAACCACAAGCCTCCACGTTACATTGCTCTTCCATTCGTGTAGGTTAATTTTGAAAAAATATTAAATTTCATTTCTCAGAAGTATATTGAATATACTCATTTGTACTTTTTATAAAATTCAATTTAAATGATGTTGTTTGGAAACATTTAAGTTGTACTTAATATACTAAAAGTTGCACTAAAAATATGCTAAAACATATCATTAATATACTTTTATGTACTTTTGCCCCCCAAAAAATACAATTTAATTACAAATATACTTATAGTATCTGAAGTACAGTTTTGCTGATGTCATTAAAGTGTACTATCATTACATTTATAGTGCAATACCAATACATATCGATTACTAAATAACTATATACTGAGTATATAGAAATTATGTTTAAAATATACTATCAATGTATTACAAAAATATTTGGAGTATAAAATAAATGAATTTGAAGTATGTTTTTAATAGTTTCAAGTATACTATCAATTTATTTCAAATATACTTGGAGTGTTAAAACAATGAATTTGAAGTATGCTTTTAATAGTTTCAAGTATACTATCAATGTATTACAAATATAATTGGAGTATACAATAAATTACTTTTAAGTATGCTTTTAATAGTTTCAAGTATACTATCAATTCATTACAAATGTACTTGGAGTGTTAAAACAATGAATTTGAAGTACACTTTTAAAAGTGTCAAGTATACTATCAATGTATTACAAATATAATTGGAGTATACAATAAATTAATTTGAAGTATGCTTTTAATAGTTGCAAGTATACTATCAATTTATTACAAATGTACTTGGAGTGTTAAAACAATGAATTTTAAGTATAATTTTAAAAGTTTCAAGTACATTATTAATGTAATAATAATGTAGTTAAACTATGACAATAATGTGCTAAAATATACTTTCGACGTAATAATAGTATATTTTACATTCACTAACTGTGTACTTTTAGTTAATTTGAGTTGTAGTTTAAATGCATTATTATCCCAAATTTAAATTGTGTTCTTTTGGAAAGACTTAAGTTGTACTTAGTATATTAAAAGTTGAACTAAAGATATTCTGAAACATATCTGTAATATACTTTTATGTACTTTCCCCTCCCAAAAAAATACAATTTAATTACAAATATACTTATAGTATCTGAAGTACAGTTTTGCTGATGTCATTAAAGTGTACTATCATTCAATTTATAGTGTATTACCAATACATATCAAGTACTAAATAAATAAATATAGAGTACATAGCAATTATGCTTAAAATATACTTTCAATGTAATAATAGTATATTCTAAATTAACTAACTGTACATTTAGTTAAATTGAGTTGTAGTTTAAATACATTATTATTAAATTGAAAGTATATTTTAGCACATTTGGATTGTAGTTTAAATACTTTATTATTAAATTGATAGTATACTTGAAACTATTAAAAGTATACTTCACATTCATTTATTTTATACTCCAAGTACATTTGTAATACATTGATTGTATATTTTAAGTATAATTGCTGTATACTCTATATATATTTATTAAGTACTTGATATGTATTTGTAATGCACTATAAATGTAATGAAAGTATACTTCAGCAATTGTACTTCAGATAAGTACATTTGTAATTAAATTGTATTTTTTTGGGGGGGGAAAGTACATAAAAGTATATTAAAGATATGTTTTAGCATATATTTAGTTCAACTTTTAATATACTAAGTACTACTTAAGTCTTTCCAAAATAAGACAATTTAAATGTAATTTATAAAAAGTACAAAAATAGTATATTAAGTATACTTCTGAAAAATATATTTAGTATATTTTTTTTTCACTTGGGTTACTATTAGTCTTTCACTGCTATTTGCCAAGCTGTTTAACTTTATGCAGTTACAGCCCCAGCCTTCTGTTGTTATCCTGTGGTGGTTATTTGTCACTAAACCTGCCTCTCCTCTCCTCTCCAGTCTTCCGGATCCCCAGCTGAGCTGTGCCACCACGGAGCCACCAACCCACACCACCTCCACTCCACTACCTTTTCCCCACAAACCTTGAATAAATACGCCCACGGGCTTCACCTAAACCTACGTCTCCTCTTGCTGTGCGCTTGGGTCACACACATTCACCAGCCTTAACACACGTGTGTGTGTGTGTGTGAATGAGCTCCGGTTGAACCGCACGAACACACGCGGGCGTTCTTCGCTTGTGCATGGCAAGTGTTTAAAAAGTTCTTCTATGGTTATATTTTGGAAATAAATATTCTGGTAGAAAATAATCTAAACCACACTAAGGGCCCTATATTGTGTGTCTTAAGTACCAGGTCTTATGACTTAACTTAAGACCTGGAGGCGTGGCCAATGCTGTTTCGCTATTTTGAGTGGCCAAACAGCATTGTCCACACCTTCAGGTACTTAAGATGCTCAAAGACCCGAAGAGCACTTTATTCTAGTTAGCCTATATTAAATCGGAACAAACAAGAAAATATATAATTAGAATTTCCTGTTTATTGTGTGGAATCTTGCCATGTACGAAAAAAGTTGCGCTTACATGCTTAGATATCATAATGCGACGCAAGGTAGATTTGGGTGTAGTATGAGTGTGACAGTGCGTTGTGGATGAGATCACAGACAATCAGGACAGCCATCACACAGGACACATAAGTGACCTTTGATGAGAGGAAATGAAGGCTAAAGGGACTTAATCAAATAGAAGTCACTCTGCCACAGTTTGGCTTGAAATGTGCTGTGCAAGAGCACTGACCCATACTGTGAAACCTACTAAATGATTAATAATAACCTGGGGCTTTACGTGTGATCAGGCCTCTCTCTCTCTCTCCCTCTCCCTCTCTCGCTCTCTCTCTCTCTCTCAAAACTTGGACAGCTCTCTATAAATATATATATATACATTACATCTGCTATTTTCTGTGTGACACGGTGTACAAACTGGTATAAATCAGGCATAAAGGCCCGCCCCCACCCCCTCTCTGCAAAGCCAACTCAAAAGCGCTTCGGGACACAGAGCACATCTGTTCACCTCACCCCAGAGAATCCTCCACTGCTCGTGTGCCATTAGGGATCACAGCTTTCTGTGTTGGATGCCACATGAATATACCCAGTGTGCGTGCGTGCGTGCTTGTGTTTTGATGTTTTGTAGTTGTGTTGATGTTGTGTGTTGGTGTAGTATAGTTGTTTGTGGGCAAAGCCTTTAATTTGAGTAGTGCCATTCACTTAATTCAAGCCATTTTGCACGGTTCGCCCATCATTTTTCATCACATACATGTGAACACACCGGTTTTGGTGAATTGCTGATCTGGCCTATACACGGATCGAACATTAGATGAGCTGGTAAGGGAGAGCAAATCTTGAGGCAAAGTGTTGGATGGGACAAAACATTCTACCACTGAATGAAAGTGAGTTCGATGTTGTCCTTTTTGGCCCCCCTGACTTACCAACATGGCAACCTCTTCACCCTTGTCAAACCCCAGGTCTGAAATCTTGGAGTGATATTGATTCTGCCTTTCAGTTTCAGTCAACGCACAAAGTACGTTTTTTTTTTTACCTTACTTTACTATTGCCAAAATCAAACCGATTCGCTCTTTCAAAGATCTTGAGAATGTTATTCAAACCTTATACTCTCTATCGAATCACTAATGTTTAATCTTATGTACATACAGTCTGTTGCTAATGTAGACCTACCAAAGTGTTATCACCTTGCACCTTATGTCTAACCTCATGTACATTCTGTACCTTCTGGTTTACGCCATGTTTATGTAGATGTCCTTGCGTTTTACCTCTCCTCTCACTGTCCCCACCGCCCTATTCTTCTTTCTTTCTGAAAACAACAAAAACGATGGAGCTTGCACAAATACACATTTCACCCAATTCTATACACCTGTAAACTTGTGATGTAACAATACAGTTGATTCTGATTCGAACTACTGTAACTCCCTGTATACTTGTATTAGTCATCCGTCCCTCCTGCCTGTTACTGGTCCAGATTGACCCAGTCAGTTTGGTTCAGAACTGATTGATGTATGTTTACAGTATAAAGCCCTAAATTCGCTAAAACGTATTATTCAGCAGCAATTTGAATTATCCTGATGTGGCTGATTTCTGGCTCATGCCCGTGCCCATGTATTGTTCATTTGTGCCATTTGTGCCTATTGGTTCTTGTTTATGTCATGGGTTGTTTGTGTCAGCTATTCTTGTATTTGTATATTTTAGCTACTTGCTATGATCTGTACAGCCCTTTAGTCAATGTGGGTGTTTTATGAATATGGCTTCTCTTTTCATTGTTTTAAACTGTGAAGATGTGTTAGTATTATTGATTTCTGCCAGACACTTAATGTACTTTATTAGCTTTTGTTTTGTCATGACGCTTTAAATACCAGAATCTATGAAATCCAGCAATGCAGTTCATTCAGTAATGCAATATCTGCACCCTTAAATGTTGTGGACTGTCGGCACCGATACAATCTGTGCGTGTGTGTGTGCACGTGTGCGCGTGCCCATGCGTGCGTGTTGGATCAGACCTTTTATAGTGTCAAACGAGGTGGCATTTTCAGTCAGCTCAGGGAGCAAAAAGCCTGGGGGAAATCAAAGTCAGAATTTCTCCCATTCTAAAGTAGTGACTTTAATAGGTACAACGCCGCCCAGCCATTCAGCCCTGTGCCCTGGTCTGCCGACCATACATCACAGGCAAAACTGACCGCCACTTGCCTGCACAACAGGCCTTTATTTTAAAATCTCATCCGTTCACCATGGAAATAGAGCAGTTTACAAGGACACAATGTTTTGAAGATCGGATGGTGGGGCGAGGGGTGTTGAACAGTACAAGAGTAAACAGTGGTTTTGCTGGATTTAACAATGTATTTTCCAAGTGATGTGTTTGCTTGCCTTAAAGGGGAATTTTGGACTAAAGTTTTCTTACCTTTTCTATGACGTTATGATATCTTAGGATGAATGGTACAGTAGAAAATTTTCATAACTCCACCCCTGAGCCGCCACAGCTTAAAAGGTGCGCGGATAGGCCTTAGGTTAGATCACATATTTTAATAGCTTTTCTTTTAATTTTTTTTGGTGAGATCTGACGTTCATAGTGACAGAACACTATGCAACCAAAAAAAAAAAAAAAAAAAAAACAGAAGTCTCGCTAGATGAGATTGAAATCTCGAGATTTCAATCTCGTCTAGCGAGACTTCTGTTTTTTGTTTTTTTTTGGGACAGTGTTCTGTCACTATGAACGTCAGATCTCACAAAAAAATAAATAAAAAAAAGCTTTTAAAATATGTGATCTAACCTAAGGCCTATCCGATATCATAACGTCATAGAAAAGGTAAGAAAACTTTAGTCCAAAATTCTCCTTTAAGATGAGTAGTTGGGTTGCCAGGCACCAGAGTTTGGTCTCTTTTATGTTCACAGGAGGCAGCATTGTATGGAATGTAACAATAGAACAATAAATACAGAACGTGTTCACCTTTTATATATTGTGACTCATGGTGCGTGGACAAGAGGTTAATAGGCACATACAGTAAGTAATGAGGAGTTTTACAGCAGCCTACAGTACATGCTCAGTACTGTAACAACATTATTGTGGAGCACATCAGTCCATGCACATGCACATTTCTGAGGAGGCGTAGGTCCTTCAATATGTAAAACAAGACGCTGCAGATGTTCTGCTTTACATTTTCTGTTCAGTGTACACATCTGGTCTAGAGCCCGCCTATATACAATATAACCATTTTTACCGCCCGTGGCTATGGCCCACGGCGCCACGGCCATAGCTAAACGGGACCGCCTGGGAAACAGATGGTCCCAGGTTCGATTCCTGGCCCCGGCTGTGTGTCGAGGTGTCCCTGAATAAGACACTTAACCCCTATCTGCTCCCCCCCTGAGTGCTCAATATGACCACATGAGCAGCCATCAGTGAAGCTTAATCTGCATCGAACCCCCCCCCCCCCCCCAGCCCAAGGATAATAAGGTCTACGTTAATATTATGAGGAGTTAGAGGGGCGACTGTGCAGTAGGCCCTACCTGAAGAGGATGAATCTGTCCGATCGCCTCGGATCGGACAGATTCCTCCTCTTCAAGCAGAGCAATGATAGGCTTGGTCGGTCCATGGTGCCAGTAGCCATGAGATAATGATATTATGATATAATTGAAATATATAATGTACACAATACATTATACTATGTTTGATTTCACAACCTGCCAAAACAGAAACAGCCTGTTATAGTGCCACCATGAACAATGTTTCATTCTAAAAACATTTAGGGTGGAGTGTACTTATTGACCTACTGGGAGTGTGTATGCAAAGTTTGTCACCGATCAGGCAGTGCAAGATTAGCTGTGCAGACAGACAGACTGACAGACAGACAGGATCTACTTCTCATGAAAAGGCTTGGACTAGTGGTCTCTCACCATTCAGCTGCATTAAGAATAACCACACATGTACACAGGCAGGCATACATAAAATCATACACAAAACTTATGTATAATGTACAAACGCCTTGGGAAAGCTATAACCTGTAAAAGAGCTCTTTCAATATTGCACAAGAAAAAAAAGAGGGAAAAAAATAAACGCTGCCAGCGGATTGGATCAGAGGTTACTGTTCCATGAACCCAGATGGAACTATGCATGCAAAAACAGAGAGCATGTTCACCCAAAGTGGAACATCACTTTTTAAGCCCAGTCTCTTAACACACAAAAAAATAAATATAAAAATAAAAATAAAAATGAACCGACCCACTTGCCTCAGTCAGTGCACTCTCATGTCCTGGGGGGGAGTTGTGCATGGTGTGTTGCCTTGTAAAAGAGCACATTAATAAGGGCAGAGCTTGTTCCTCTCCATGTCAGTGAAGTGTTTCTGGGGGGCATCCTCCATGTCCTCTCTGCTCTTTAAGGTGCAGGGTGGGGGAGAGAGAGATTGGATGTGGGGGGGGCGGGCGGGCGTTCTCCATGTCCTCTCCGCTCTTTGAGGTGTATGGTTTGAGAGGGTGTCCCAGGTCTTAATGAGCGCTCCACATACTGTATCAAAGTTACCCTGGAGGGCTACATGTTTATTGAACACTGTGTGTGTGTGTGTGTGTGTGTGTGTGTGTGTGTGTGTGTGTGTGTGTGTGTGTGTGTGTGTGTGTGTGTGTGTGTGTGTGTGTGTGTGTGTGTGTCAGATGTCAGGAAGGTATGGTGGTATGGAAAAATAGATGCTGCCCAAGCCTAGTGTCCGGACACAGTGGCCATGAATAAAACAAAAACTAGACTGCCCACATACAGGAACAGAGATTGATTGGGACAGATCAATGATATTTACTGGTGCTTTAATTACATTTGCCAAATAAAACACATCTGGGTCTCAAAGAGGAGAACTTTAAATAGGCGATTAAGCCTGTGGTAAGAGCCTTAATAAGGCAAGCAAAGTACATAAAATGAGGGGAAGTGAGTGAGTGTCAGTGCAAATGACTTTGCCTAACACTATTCATCATGGCCCTAAGTGGTGGAGATGGTGTCCGGGTTCTAAATTCTAACAGCATTAGTCCCTGATAGTGGGGGCTTCATACCAGCCAGTATCAATAATGGTAACAATAACTCATCCATCTGGACCCATTCCAGACTATGACCGGTTAATTATGCTTCTCATGAATATGCCTTCCAGTCTGAAACTGTGTGAGAACAGACAGATTAAGAAAGGGGGGAGGGGGTTGGGGTGAAAAGAGACATGGAACATCACCCAGAGAGAGAGAGAGAGACACACACACACACACACACACACACACACACACACACACACACACACATCCACACACACATCCACACACACATCCACACACACACACACACACACACACACACACACACACACACACACACACTTTCCCTGTGTCCGTTGCGTGTGCGTGATCAATGCAACATCAGCGTTAGGACGCCTGCCCTGAATCCCAGATGCATGGTGGATGCCGAGGTCCTTGAGCAAGAACTCATTTATTAGACAGCAACCTTGACCGGTTTGTGAGCCCCCCCTCCAGGTTGAAATGGCCATCTCTGAAGGAAAATGGCCACAATCTCTAGCATAATATGAATAGATTTGTGCATAGCAGATGAAGGGCAGTGTCTTACCTTCTGGGTATGCAGGCTTCTCCATGTGTTTTAATACAGAGGAATTGATTCTTGAATTGAATTGACTCTTCAAGCAGAGCAATGATAGACTTGGTCGGTCCATGGTGCCAGTAGCCATGATGTCACCGATCAGGCAGTGCAAGATTAGCACAGACAGACAGACAGACAGACAGACAGAGCACTCTACTTCTAATGAAAAGGCTTGGACTAGTCTCTCACCATCCAGCTGCATTACGAATAATATGAATAGATTTGTGCATAGCAGATGAAGGGCAGAGTCTTACCTACTGGCTATGCAGGCTTCTCCATGTGTTTTAATACAGAGGAATTGATTGCTGGCTTATGAGAGATTCATAATGGTCCTGTAATATATAAATTAAGGCAGGTTGAAGATATGTATTGTGTCAAAGGCAAAGAAAAAATACTGGAAAATGAATACATATTTGCACATCGTTTGAGAACTTGCTTGACGATGGGGATGTTTGCTGTTTTAGAGATATACAATAATAATCCATTTTATTTATAACACAACTTTACATTATCACGAATCTCAGAGTGCTACAGATTAAAAGCAAGGCATAAAAACAGCATAGGCAACAAAACAATTACAATAGACCAAACTAGGCTAAACTAAAGGGCCAAAATTTAGAAATTAAAGCTCTGTACGAAAAACAAACAAAGTCCATGAAAATTAGAAAAATGCTTTTTAAAAAAGGTAGGTTTTTAGTCCATTTTTAAAAGCATCAGTGGACTGTGGTGCTCTCAGGTGGTCAGGGAGGGCATTCCACAGACATGGGGCTGTGTAACAGAAGGCCCGGTCGCCCATGGTGCGGAGGTTGGTGTCAGGGACAACGAGAAGGTTGGTGTTGTTGGAGCGGAGACTTCGGGTGGCGGGTTTTGGGGTGAGTTCTTTGAGGTAGGGGGGGGCGTTGCCGTAAATGCACTGATGGGCGAGAAGGGAAATCTTGTATTCGGTTTTGAAGGAGATGGGGAGCCAGTGAAGTGAGCGGAGGGTGGGTATGATATGGTCATATCTTCGCACTCTCATCAGGACCCTAGCAGCGCTGTAAATACAATGATGGACATTTATTTATCCTTTTACTTACAAAACGCTATTACAGACTGCAATACATACACATCATAATAGGCTTTTATATTGCATACATTTTGAAATGATTACTGTCTCTGGATTCAATTATGGAAGATGCATCTTTATCACGCATCAATTATTTGATTAGCATCATTAAACAGTGTTACAGTATATTGGAAACATTTTAATTGCATGGAGAAAATTATGTTTTGTTCCTACCAGCCATGCATTCCATTACAGCTGTTCTGTTTAATTTTCTTTTTTCTCACACCATATGCTGATGTAAGCCCACCTGGCTAACCTTCACAAGAAGTTTTCTTTGTGTGAACTCACCACTCCAACCTAATTCTATCATTTAAGAGGAGTGTCCCTTTACCCTAATCCCCTGTTGGAAAAGTAAAAGGTTTCTGTTTGACATTTGAAATAAAATACAGATTGTCTTGAAACCGTGTTGCTCTCTGAGGATTTGATCCTGAAGTCTCGCTTCAAGTGCAAGCAGGACTGGGAGTAGTGCTTGCTCTATATATTTGAAAGGTAGTAAATTTAGGATTATAATGAGTGATCACCATTCAGTTGTTTTATGTATGTATGTACAATTATGTATGGTCAATCAGGCATCTGTACTGCCTGGAAATATATATTCATAATGTGTATGTGTATGTGTATGTGTATGTGTATGTATATATATATATATATATATATATATATATATATATATATATATATATGTAATCAGTGTTTAAAGTTTTTATTGGTTTTAGTGTTATTTATTTATTTATAAATGTATTCATTCATTGTCAGGGGTGAGATCCAAAAAGGTAATAAAAAAATATTTTGTAATAAAACTGGCAACTTTTTCCACCCCAACAATTTCTTATGGATCAAGTCTATTGACGAAAATGAAAACTATAGACATTTTCCGTAAGATTTTTTTTGCTTGTTTGTGCCCTCATGATCCACCTTTCTCCAAATTAACCTTTTTGTTTCACATTCCTGTGCTGACCTGGCAGACCTGCACGTACACGTTACATCATACCCAATATGTTATATTTGTCGTTGTCTTAAGATTGTTAAACCATTGTTCATATAAAGTGAATAAACCTGTTTTATTTCTTACTTGACTTGCAGTAATGTTGCACCACCTTGCCCTTTCACTTATGATATATCAGTTTAACCTCTGTAAAATATGACCATTGTAGCATTGTTTCGGTTGGCAGAACAATGTTATCCATGCAGAGCTACACTCCAGCTAACCTTTTGCAAAGGTCAAATCAAATAATAAAATGGGTTCAACCATGACTTAATGGATGTGCTTATACAATCACGCTGGCAAGGTGCAAGAATGGCATCGTTAACCCCCTCACCCCACTCCTCTTCCTCTCTTACTTCCTCTCTGTGGCAGTTCTATTGGCAGAGAGCATACAGACGTTATACCTATAGCATAAGTTAACTTGCACTAGATAATTAGGACATCAGTTCAGTTCAATTGCCATTAGGAACCATAAAGTACACTGCAGTGATACTCTATTCCCCTCTTGCCAGTGATTCTTTCTACCAGCAGGAATGGTAGACACATGCATACATGTATTGGCACCCCCACGATGATCAACGCCCCCAAAGAGAAATTATTAGACAGGCTGCTGTCTGAATGTGGTAAGGGCTCCATCACTTGTCAAAAAAGAAAGAAAAAAAGCTCAGTTTCAGCAGATAATAGTTTGTGCCATTAAAAAGAAAAGTGAACCAGAACTTTGAGTATTGATATGCTCTTAGCTTTTTGCTCATTCCATAAAAGGCAACTGTTCTCACTGGCCCATGTTACAAGGTAAATTTTGCCGACTGGGGTAAGTCAACATTGTGTAGGTGAGCATATGAATTGTCTGTAATTTGTGGACTAACCATCATTATCCACCGCTAATTCAATTGTGTTGACGCATTAGCATGACACTTTCCTAATGACTTTTGAAGGAGACTGTTACGATAGCAATCGTTGGAAGCTAGAATTACATCCACAGGCCGGACCAGGAAAGGTCATTCATAATTAGGTGTTTGACAATGAGTTCTTACCCCAAGTGAGGGAGTTCAAGTATCACTAGGTTTAGTTCTTGAGTGAGGGGAGGATGGAGCATGAGATTAGTAGAAGAATCGGAGCTGCATGAGTGGTATTCTATTCGCTTTACAAAACTAAATATATATCTGAGCCAGAAAAGCACATCTGATCTACCAGTCAATCTTCATTATTATGGTCATGAAGTGTGGGTCATGACCGAAAAAATGAGACCACGTATGCATGCCAGCCAAACATCACGCAAATTGGTACAAGTTATCTCTATAGTCATGTGATCAAGACAGATCTGTCCGATTTTTCATATTCCATCCTGATTGGCTCGTTTCGAACAAAATGCCTCAAATCATGAACGCAGCCTGCCTATAGGGCTGCTTGCCGTTATCTCTGGGGTCATGTGATCAAGATGAATAAGTTAAATTTTTCAGATCCCATTCCAAGTGGTTATGACCAAAGTGTGTGCAGGCCCTAGGCAGGCAACCCGGCCTGGTGGAGACCTCTGGGCCGAGGAGCACACTTTTCTAGTTTGTTTCTTTTTTTCTCTCCAACATGCACCCACCACGCATACATCACAAGGGCACACATGAAGGCATGCATGCCCACGTGCACAGGGACCTGGACACAAAAATACACCTACCTGGACACAAAAACACACCTACCTCAAAATGTAACCGTCTGATACAATAAAAGAGAAGGACTGGCAAGAAAATGTAATCGGCAGCAGCAGATTAGATCCAAAGAATTCCTGATCTGTTCTTTTTTTTGTCCTCCAGTGCATTACATTTTGTCAGGTGGACAAAGTTGTCAATCAAGCCGGCAAACCTATTTTAGTGTCGTCAATGGGAGAGAAGGGAACGTTCACTCCCTCAATAGAGAGCCAGAGATTAAAGTAGGCCAAGCAGAGAAGAGGTAATTTTCTGGTGTTTTGTCAGTAGGAATGTCATCACACAGACACGCACGCGCGCACGTGCACACGCACACGCACACACACGCACACACACACACGTACCTCAGTGACACACTTCAGAAACCCTACAAATACCATTTAGAATTTATGCATTTAGCAGACACTCTTAATCCAGAGCGATTTACTTTAAGCAAGGTAAACGCAAGGTAATACATCAAATGCATAGAGACAGTGCAGCACCTCAGTAATCTAGGTTCATAGGTAAACCAAGAACCAGAAACATATGATGTGTTTTCAGTTCAAATCTGCTGCAGAGCCTATCAAACCAAGTGGCTATGCCACCTTCTGGAACCCCAGGACTACATTTATGCAAAGAGCCTATTGTGTTGATGGGTGCATTGTGCATGTACGTATTGGTGTGCACATTTGTGCATGTGCTTACATGTGTGTGCATATTTATGCAAATCAACAGAATTGAAAAATTATGTTGCGTGGTGTTTCATCTACATTCTTCTTCGTATTGTATTTGTTTCTGCTACCCAATGACTTCAAATGCAACTAATATTTATCCAGGTTCAACAAAGGTCAATGATTGGCTTGGCTTGGAATAAACAAATGTCAATGGCCTCTAAGTGGAAGCCACACATGACTTCAGAGGAAATGTGGGGAGGTGTGAAGAGCAGTTACTACAGTTTTGCCTTGGTTAGGCAGAGTATAACTAACAAAAAGTAGCCAACATTTCTGCACTATTTCTATTCAAGTTACAAGTCATGTATGGTCTGATAGAAAAGTGCAGAGACTAGACTGCATCTGTACATCTTAAAATGGTGAAAGTACGCTGCAAAATGGATTCAAGGGTATAAGAGGCTAAGAGAGGCTCTGATGGTATTCACACCATAAATATTCTATCAAACCATTGGAGAACATTGTGATCATCATAAGCTTTTAAATAACAAAAATTGCTAGCTGAGCATGTTGAGTCAAAGGGCCCTATAATCTATTATGCTGGAGATAGGTGCACAAAAGTATCAGTACTGTGCTATATTACTGTCTCTGTGCTCTGCAATTTAATGATCATGTCAGCATTTTTGTTCAAAGGCCCCAGCTTCTCATCAGATAAGCCTCTCGTTTCCTTCCCCTTATTTGAATTCCCTTGAACTAGAAAATGGATCTTCCCGTCTATTGAGAAAGTGAAATGGGATCCAAGAAGTGCCATTTTTTTATTCTGATAATATTACACCGTTTCAGAGAATCACTTAACTGTGTGGCAGGATTTAAAAAATTGGAAGTAGCAAGTAGAATGTCATGGGGGACTTCGCAGCTGTCCCATATTGAAACAACAAGGATATTGATTGCTCTCTGAATGAATTGGATTGGACGAGTACCAATGCTGAGACTCCTGTGCTGGCGCTGACTATAACAGGGAGATGTGATCAGTGGTATTGGGCAAGGCAGAGGCTAAAGAAGTGGGCCAACATAAAGAGAGCTTTGGAATCCCTCTCTCAAAAGAGTGGATGACTCAATTCGCAAAGTCAGCTAATTACTTTCGGTCAATTAACGGGGATTAGCTCTGGAAGTGTTATTTATTGCTTCCGAAACAAAATGTTTCTGCTGCCATTTGATCGGCAGCAAATTAAACGGTCCACCCTTTTATCTCTTCCCCCTCGCCTTCTCCATCGTTTGTGACCTTGAGTGTTAGCCAATTAAACTACTGACAACACTGACAAGTATCTGTCTCCGCCTGAGGAAACGGATGTCCAGTGATAATGAATCAATTGTTGCCTGTAGCCCAGATCCAAAGCTGTGATAACTCAGGATTAAGCCCAGCCCCCTGAGAAACCACCAACCATTAGGAGGGCATTGGCTGCAGGTTACAGGGAAAGGGTAAACCAGCGTTGAAGGAGGCCACTGTTCATATTGCTTACGGCCGGGCACTCAGATCAGACAGACTATTTCTCTTGGCATGGAGGGAGAGATTAAGTAGTGATTGAGAACTCTGTGGCTTTCAGACCTGTGTCAAGTCTGATGTGTTTGCAGAGACCCATGCGGTAATGCAAAATACTTGTCCGATCCTTGCAGCAGCTACTGGTCATGTGCGCTGTTGATGTGTGCTTGAGCAAAACACTTAATCCCAATTGTTTGTACTCACTAACTGGATTATAATTATAACATGTATTTGGGCCCTCTATAGTTCTTAGAATAAAGTAAGAGATAAACTGTCAATTAAAATTATCAGAATAAACCTGTATTTTCAATCATTCCTGTGTCTGGAGCACATAACAGGACAATTACTCCCTCTCAAAAATCATGGGTGGGCTACCAGTTGGAGTAATTGCCAAGAATCAGTAGGCCTATAATCCTGTTGAATCCTGAATTGGAGCAATCAGAGTCCTGTAGAGTGAAATGAGCATTACATTTTAATGTTGCAAAAATGGACATATAAAAGGTATTGTGTCAAGTAAAGTTGTGTCTGTCTGCCTCGATCCCTTTTTGTTTTGCTCTAAAGACACATTGGATCAGAAACTGGCACCATGAAGTCTAATATCTACATTGGTTTCCATGTTGAATCACGTGGATCTCGAGATCCACATGATTACATCTTTAATTTCTCACTATTGTTTAAATATCTCATCCAGTATCTTCACCACACTTGCAGTATTTAAACATACAATCCCCACAAGTACAAGAGGTATACAGTTTTGCTCGGAAGAAAAAATAGGAAAAAAAGACTCATGATTCATCCGTCTTTGCTTTGCATGTTGGCTGCATGTTTGACATTGCTGAAAGCATTCTGATTTAAATTCCAACATTTCACATTGGTGAATTTTCTACAGGTCTCCAATGCTAATGCTCTCATCATGTAAGGGAAATGAGTGTCTCTTTCACAGAGGGCCTGTAAAGATTTACGTTATGAGTGGCAGCATCTGTGAGGAGAATACAAATTCCATTTCTTTATGAGGAATGTGAAATAACAAGGTTGTAGCTTAATGGAAACTGTCTGCAACAGGGGCATTTTGTGGAGAAATCAATCAAGCTCATTGAATCAATTAGCAAATGGGGCATGACACTGCTGTAGGAGAAACAAAACCCTGAATCTGTGAGTGATTGGCTTGTTATCTTTGTATACCGTTTACTCATTATACTGTATGCTTTATTATCTTTATTGAATGGAATATTTAGACAGTGTACACACATCCCTGTGTTGAATATAGTGCATGTATGTATGTATTTATATAAATATCATATCATATAATATGATATATGATATGTAAGACGTGAACATGAATTACAATACATTTTCAGGGCCAGAATTATTTATGTTTTTGACAGTGTTTGAAATCTGCGTCATGGTGATGCTATAACAGCCCACTTTACATTTTGACCTACAAGTCTTGAACCATATACTAGATTGACTCTCCATGTAACCCACGCCTATTTCTGCTTAAAGGGATATTTCACTTTCAAACATGTTTGGGGTCATTTTAACATAGACTCAGGCTGTAGTGTGCACCCCAGACAGTTTTTAAGTTGCTTGATTCAGTATAGTGGGTATAATGGAAACAAGCTTCGGCTTTTTTGTGTATTCATCCACATTGGCGTTCTTGAAGGATGCCAATAACGATTCTATCTATCTAGATTCTATCTAGATATTTGATATACATTTTATCAGACACTCCCCCTTCCCATATACTGTAAACCGATTGTGACTTCAAATGCCATTTTAGCCATGTTAGATTCATTGAAAACACACACCCATAGTTCTGATGACTGATATTGTCCTTCTAATGCGTGAGGGGCATGCGTGTTTTTTCAATGACTGTTTTCATAAATGTTTTTAAAACACACAGCTAGAGCACAGTTAGACGTTAAAATGACCCCATACATGTTTGAAATTGAAATATGCCTCCTGGTGGATATTTCAAATTTGTTTTTATTTCATTGAGCATAGAGCCACGGTATAGAGCTACTTTACTTTTTTTTTTTAAGGGTAGCCATTACCTGAACTGAGGATGTGACATTCTGTAATCAATGCCTTTTCTATAGATGGGTTTCCTGTTTGTAAACATAAGAGGATGATGCGCGCGCAGTGGAGGGAAGAGCCTGTAGAGGGCGCTATTACCCGCAGCAGCTCTGCCCATTGTACATTCATAAAATGAATGGTCTTCACCGGGTTTAATGAAAGTAGATTAAATGATGCAGTTTGTAATATCTTCTTTACTCAATAAAAATGATTAGTTGGAAGTTGGATCTGTTTGTATATAATAGCAGCATTATGCCTATTATGCCTAAAATAGCAGCATTATGCCTATCTAAATCCCGAAAATAACAACAGAGTCAATGGCGCTTCCGGTTCGTTCTACCTCCCGCATGCGCAGATGACGCACTCTGCTCTGTGATGACGTCGCGCGGAAACCCATCTATTGCCTCAGCTCTAAAAACACATCATATAAAACACACTTACATTCATAGCAAACATGGGACAGGATGCAACTGCAGGCTGCTGCTGCTGCCATCATAAAGGCACAATCAAAATAAGAAATCAAGTCTCTTCTGATTGCCATGTATGCGTGGAATAGAACTGTTATCATAATGTTATTTAACCTATTCAATCCGGGAAAGCATCTGTGTCATTTTAGATTTTGCTACATGTAAACTACATCTCGTTGCTGTCGGGCAGAAATCTCTTATCTCCATTAACCTTTTGTGTTTTTTGGTAATGTAACGCCCTACTTGATCATACTACAGCGTCACACAAAAGCATCAAAAGTAGCAGATCTACAAGTTCGAAACGTGTCTCGAAGTGACGCGTTTTCGGCTTGTAGATCGGCTTCTTATGCTATTTTTTTTATTTGAATCCTGAAAAGTAACAGTTTTGGACATCATTATGAGTTTTCCACTCGACAGAGACGATAATACATTTTTCAGAAAACTGTTCGGATTTAGAAGGTGTTTATAGAATTGGTTTGGTCTTGTAGAATTGGTTTGGAATTGGTCTGAATTCATGGGTTAAATGCCCTTTGTTTTGTACTAGATTTAATTTTAGTGTCTATAGGCCTGCATATATGTGTAACATATCTGCATTTTACTTTTATTTTCCTGAACTGACATACAAAAAAGACGTGTCAATCAACACAATTAGTCCATTCCATCTTTCCAGAGGTAGATTAACTACTTGAACCCAAGCATCCCTATTCATTCTGGGTGAGGAACATTTACCAAAGATAGCAGATTCAAAAGCACACAACCCGTTGTGAGCTTGTAGATTGCCTATTTTCAACTAACATATTTGGTGTGTGGGGGGGGGCGCACAATCAAGTTTATTAAACTTATAGAGGGTTAAAGTAGTTAATAATTATGTGACCACAAACATTATTACATTATTAGCTGGGACATCTGTAGCTGATACTATCCCCTTTTAGCCCCTAGTCTGTGTGTGATCAAACTTTTTGTTCCACTTTCACTCTTTTGTCTTCACTTGCAGAAATTCCTTTGGGAAGAGGTGAGTCAGACTAAATTCCCTCTTTGGAATTCAGAATCCATCCTATTAACCGCACACAAAAGTAGTTTCTTTTAGTTTCTTTTCTCCCCACATCCATTTTTCAAGTATAATGGAGTTGAGGAAGTCAGCTAAATACACTCTTCTACAGGAACATGGAGAGCACTCTCCTTCAGCTATTTCCGGAAGTGGAGGTTTTGAATTGGGCCTCAATCAGCACCATGGCTGTTCGTCATGCTGGCAGGCACTTAGTCGCGGGGTTCCAGACTGAGGTTAGAAATTTGGTCCCAGAGAGGAAGCTGTAGTGCTTGCTAGCATAAATGGCGCCCACTGGGGCCTGTGGACTCGCATTCCGCTGTCGGTCTTTCATGCTGTGAGTTCGTCGAGGCGAGAGAAATTATGTCAGGGAACTTAGCTGGAAATATGATTGCTGTCAGCTAATTCAGGAACATGGCTTTGATTTCACCTGATCCACGGTGAGGCCATTTATTCAGCAGTCCTGAACGAGTCCAAGACTGCTTCCAGGAGACTGGCCACAGAAAAGATTGACACGGTTATTATAAGCTATGAGGCACATAATGTATACGTAGATCTGTATATTACGGCATTTGGTGTAATGAAAAAACACCAAGAGTCCAACTGACAGCTAAATAGGAGTTGTAGGCCTACCTCAGTTGGCACATACATTTTTCCATGACCATTTTGTGCTCACTTTTATTTGGGAAGTGTAGATGTCTGTTGTGTATGTCTAACATTATACATTAAACTGCACTTTTGGCTGACAATTCATTTATTGAAAAAACAACAACAACAAAAAACAGTGTAATGCTGTCATATAATGCACTGACTATGTATATTATGAGGTATGCTTTGCACCTATGGAATTCTTCTCAGGGAAGAGTTTTGCTTGTTGAGGCACTTATTTATTTGGCTCTTCTTCTTCTTCTTCTTCTTCTTCTTCTTCTTCTTCTTCTTCTTCTTCTTCTTCTTCTTGTACCAGTAACAATCTATTATATCCCATGTTCCTGTGGGAAGTTTTTTTGCACACAGAGCAATATTAAACCAGCCACACACTGGCCAGTCATTACAGCAAGGACATCTTACATTGACGCATAAAGCTCATGGACACATTTTCTGGTTATAAAGCATTATGAACATTAATGAGTGTTTCTAGATACAATTAAAAAGTATTATAAGCAGATAAAAAAGAAAACAAATCTGAAGGGAAAAAAATGTAATAAAGTGCAGTGAGAAATAAAAACAGTAGGACATAAAAACAAAATAAATGTCTTCAATTATAGAAAGGCTTTTCAATAAAATGATGCTTTGAGAAGCAATTAAAAAGAACGCATTAAGCATCTGGGTTCACTCTAGCTGTTATCCAACGGACACTGCAACAGCTAGTAGAATGAGCAGAGGACATCCTTCATTTAGGCAGAAGTCAGGACATCTATAAAATGTTTATGACAATTTGTGAGCAGGGCCAGTGGGGAAGTGCAAATGTAATGTTCTGGAACTAGAAGACTATGGAGCTCATAAAAAAGGCATATTTGTAAGAGATGGATCATTTTGATTGCCAGCGTGGTCATCTGTGCTTTGACCACACACATTTACTACACTGGAAAGTTTCAACCAATCATGTGATGGGTGAAAATTGTATTTTTGTCTTTTTAATCGTTTTCTTGGCAAGCATTCCAAGGTCACAAGATTACAAGCGTTGGGTTCAACTGAGCACCACCATAACTCAATCAGACAGGTTTATTGGCTTAATGTGGCCAAGTCTTCCTGATGGAAAGCCACCCAGTGTGAGGGATTTGAACAGAGAGCTTGCAAGGTGAGAGGAGTCGGCGATCAGCTTCATTGTCGTCTGTACCTCTGCTCCGAATGCACATCCTTCTATGATCACAACATTGTCTGTGTTCGAGGGTGGGAAGACAGGCGGGGAAGGTGATAGGTTTTACAGCAACCTGCCACATGTGTAACACCTCCAGGTGAAACTCCACACTGTCAAGTGAAAAGAACCGGCTGGCGACTTCATGTATCAGAGAAGACACATGCTGTTTTTTTTTGTTTTTTTTGGGGGGGGGGGGTTAATACATAAGAATCATAACTCAATTCTATCTTGTTAGGCAGGTGATTCATAACTTTCATAAAATGGTGTACAATCACGAATGCATTCATTCATTCATTAATGTGTTTACCATTTGTATACGTTTCTAGATTAAATGATAATGATATAAATAAACATGAAAAAGATTCCAGACTGGAAATAGGCACCGCTAAGGCACGGAACATTTTCTTAAAGCAGCTGAAATGAAGGTGTTATGGCCTGCCATAACCACACTCTCCATCCATCATAGTTACATCATGGAGAGTATCATGATGTTCATAAAACTTTATAACCTTTCATGTGCAATGGGTAGAGTGGTTCTCAAACTTTTTTTTTTTATGTCAAGGACACCCAAATTAATGTATTTGGCCCCCATCTGAAAATATTTTGTGCCAGGGACCCCCATTCAACTTATGTTGTTAAAATGAATATTCAGAATGTCTTTATTTTTTTTCTCAAGAGATGTGGGGAATATAGATATAGATAGTCATTATAGTTGCACAACATTATCAGCTTGCCCAGTGTTGCTGGGGTTATTGCACTGACAAAGTGTGTTTGATCATGTCCAGGTTCCGGTACTCGGCATTGGCTGGTTTATTGCATGGATGAAAATAGGCTCTCTCTGGCTCTCTCTGGCGCTCTCTGGCTCTCTCTGGCTCTCTCTGTCTCTCTCTGTCTCTCTCTGTCTCTCTCTGTCTCTGTCTCTCTCGCTCTCGCTCTCGCTCTCGCTCTCTCGCTCTTGCTCTCTCGCTCTCGCTCGCTCTCTCTCTCTCTCTCTCTCTCTCTCTCTCTCTCATATATACATATATTATGTACATATATATGTATATATATATTTTATATACACACACAAATTGACCAGAGCTTTGATACTTTTACCAGGTGCCAAAGGGCTCTGTTTATACTTAAAATGTTTTATTTCACTCATAATTGGTAAAACCGGAGTTACGTTTGTAACCTATAGATTCAAGGTTCAAAAGGGTTGTATTTGTCACTCACTCATACAGGTGCCAGCAGCAAAATGTTGGTGGGTGGTCTTGCACGAGCGCACACACACACACACACACACACACACACACACACACACACACACACACACACACACACACACACACACACACACACACACACACACACACAGACACAGACACAGACACACACACACACAAATTCCTTTATGTTTATTGTGACTGATATGTGTGGTGTGTAGTCTATTTTTGCACAGGGTTGCTGCCGAGCTGTACGCTCAATTGGAGGCAGCTGCAGTGTAAAGACCTAATCACGTTTGCAGCTCATTACACAGTGGCTGTGTGCACATATTTGCCTCTCTGTGTCCTTATTAATCAAGCACAGACAACCCTAAGAGCTCCTCTCCACTTTTCCACATGACTTGCTACAAGCAACAGCACAGCAACAACGTGATCAGACCACCTGCTGCTGAATGCCTCTCCAGCACCTGCAGCGCAAACGCTCCTCATTTCTCACTTGACCTCTAACTGCCCAGCCAATCAAAAATGAGCCTCAGAATTGATCTGATACTGTGTAATATCAAATCAAATCAAACTTGAGATTGACCAAAGTGCTGTGCAGGGTAAAACAAACAATCAAAGGCATATACATGTACACAAGTGTCAACATGAGCACAAAACATACTGTATGCATAAAATAAATAAGATGAGCTCAGATGTGATTAAAAGCCAAAGAAAACTATAAAAAGTGCTCCTCGGAGCACAGGTCTCCGCCAGGTCAGGTACGTTATTGTGGCCTCCTGGTGGCGCTATAATAGGCCAATGTGAAAAGGGTGCCATTTCTTCTTAGGCCTTTCACGGCAATCAGACACTGCATTCATGATTTGAGGCATTTTGTTCCAAAAATTTGTTTTGCTAAATTAGACCTGCTGGTGGCGCTATAACAGGCCAATGTGAAAAGGGTGGCATTTCTTCCTCGGCCTAGTAGGAATGTGTGTGTTAAAATTCACGGAAATCGCAAGCTGCGTGCATAGTTTGAGGCTTTTTGTTCAAAACGGACCAATCCTGCAAACTTTGGAAGCCAACCATAGGTAATGAGGATGGAATATGGGAAATCGGACAGATTTGTGTTGATCACATGACTATAGAGATACTGTGTACCGATTTGCATGACGTTTGGATAAAATCTGTAGGAGTAATGTAAAAAAAAAAGGGTTTTGCACAAATCGGCCTCCTGGTGGCGCTATAACAGGCCCATGTGAAAAATTGGGGCAGAGGTTCTGAATTGGCATCCAGGGAGTGTGTGTGCACAGTTTCGGAGCGACCGGGCCAACGGTGCCAGAGATTAGCTGCTAACACACAGACAGGACACACGGACGGACGGACGGACAGGGGCGAAAACATATTCTCTCGCCATGCCTTTCGGCCTGGCGGAGACAATAAATAAGTCTTAAGACGTAAAAACCTTGATGGACTGAGCCGATGTAATCGTGGAGGGGCAGGCTGTTCCAAGCACCAAATGATAAGGTAGCCTACAGTACATTATTTGTGTGGTTATATTAACAAGCTTTTCATTGAACACTATGGACAAATTCACACCAGGGACATTTTGATTAGTGTGAACACTGCGTACCGCAGCCGCGTACGGTACAGTGATCCGTGCCCGGGTACGCTTGGAAGAGGTTTTCTAGAGTGTGGTTTGTGTGAGCTCTGGTGCGGTACACATCAGTATCCAACCGTATCAAAAGACAGAAGTTGACTGCATATTATCATCATGTGAGTGATGCAGTATTTTACCTGGGTTACACGTGCTGATAGTTCTACTTGAATGTTGCCATTCAGTAATAACCCTGCTAGTGTTTCAATGGCACGGGGGCGTGCCATTGAAACATACGACAGTGAGCTCGTGCTTGGACGTACACCATTATGCTCGAGGCTGTTGATAAGATACCAAGGATACGTCAGTGATGTCACTGTCATACGACAAAATTGTTCAGACACAGCGTTGGCTGCGCAGCGATGTATTAAAGGCCGTCAGCGTGCACTGCTTTGGTTGAACTGAAGTGTACTCAGGTCTGAAAAACATTACTAATGTGAAAGCTGACCGGTGGGGGAGGGGCAATCGTAATG